>NW_015176474.1:424045-469087 GCF_001447785.1 Gekko japonicus
TTTAGCAGCCTCTTTGGATCATCACTATGAGATAAGAGACGGAGGAAAGGAGCAGGCGAGGCTCTAAGCCAGCACACCCTTTCTCGCTTGTTTATCTGAATTCCCATCAGCCTTTTTTTTTTTGCTTTGTAATCAGCTGCCTGCAAAAACAGGTGAACAAAAGTTTTTGTTGTTCAGTTGCACAGTCAAGTCCAACTCTTCGTGACCCCATGGACTTTCATGTTCATTGCCTTCATCTTCCGCTGTCCTCTGGAGTTTGCTCAATTTCATGTTCATTGCATCTATGACACTGTCTAACCATCTCATCCTTTGCCGTCCCCGTCTTCTTTGACCTTCAATCTTTCCCAGCATCAGAGTCTTCTCCAGTGAGGGCTCCCTTCTCATTTGGTGGCCAAAGTATTTGAGCTTCAGCTTCAGTATCTGGCCTTCCAGGGAACAGTCAGGGTTGATTTCTTTTAGGATCGACTGATTTGGTCTCCTTGCAGTCCAAGGGACTCTCGAGAGTCTTCTCCAGCATCATAATTTGAAAACATCTATTCTTCGGCACGTGTCCTTCGGTCGAACTCTCGCAGCCATACATTACTACTGGTAATCTTTATATCTACAGGAGAATAAATAGGCATAACTCATACGTTTAAAATGGAGACTTTCAGAAACAAGTAGGGGAGTACACCTGAAGCTGCCTTGTACTGAATGAAATTATTGGTCTGTCTAGGTTAGTACTGTCTGCTCTGATTGGCAACGTCTTTACAGGGTTTTGTAACCCTGTGACCCGCTTTGAAGATGGGTCAGAATGGGGTGCCAATGACTGGGGAATGGGAGGCAGATGTTGCTGTCTGGTTGTGCACTTTAAATCTGGAAGGGGAACAGCAACAATATCGGATCAAACTGTTCATCTGACCACAGCCTTAATCACAATGCTTCATGCTCCTACTACCACTCCAGGAAGCCCCCACCATCTGGCAAGTCCAGCTGAACACAATAGGTAGCATGAACAACCTGTGCATGATGTACAATTCTGGGTTAGACATAGAATGACAGAATGAGCCCCGCAGTTTCTTGTTGGAAATAAGACAGTAAAATATGTGGTCTCAATTCCAATAATTTAAAAGAACCACCCCACCATTAGATCTTGTTTCTGTTTCTGTCCTTGTTGGTAAAGCAAGTATGGCTGCTAAATCGACAGGGAAAACATGTCCTGTCCCTTTAATGGAGGTTTATTGAGTGGAAGTGGACAGTGGCAGCTTGGGTTAAATGGCATTAAATAACATCACCTGGGAAAGGCTTGCAACTCAAACTGGTATTAAAGGGACAGGTAGAGAGGCCAGTTGAAAAGTTGGCAGCTCTTTCTGATGACTACAGCTGGCCCTAGGACTGCCAGTAGGCCTGGATAAAGTGTTCTGTCCCTTTAATAGAGACTTAATATGTAGAAAAGGGCAGCTGGAGGGAAACTAAGACCACCATGTAAATAGCAGCCCAGAAAGCCTCTGATAAAGAGGCAGGACACCTTTTCCCTCCAAGCATCAGGCAACCATAATGGGTCCTAACTTAGGCTGATTTCTTTTTGATGGTGTTGCAGTTGTAATCCAGAAAGTACCAGCTTTCATTAACATAATAATGCACTCAAAATCTTGATGTTCATAGTCATAGTTCTTTAAAATGTGAAGGTCAAGAATAGGTCCTTAAAAGTAGCTGTGTGTCTAAAGAACAATATAAATGTTTGGAAATATGTATGAAGGTACCCCCTTCAGAGTGCCAGAACTGCCTGTGACTTTTTGTTGAATACCTCTCTATGGTCCTTTCTGCACTAGACCTTAAATCCTGGTTCAACCCTGTCCCTGACATTCTACACTACTCTTGAGTTTACCCCTGTTATTATCTTGGGGTATTTTTTGTTTCCACTAGCGCTGCCAAACCGCGGCGGGGGATCCGTGCGTCGTCGCAGGATCGCTGCCGCGGGGGGACAGCGATCCGCGTTGCACCGGCATCGCCAGGATGTGACGCTACGTGTCACTCTGGCAACAGGGCTGTTTGGAGTCCCGTTGCCAGGGCGACGCGTAGCGTCACATCCTGGCGACGCTGGTGCAACGCGGATTGCTGTCCCCCCGCGGCAGCGATCCTGTGACGACGCACGGATCCCCGCCGTGGTTTGGCAGCCCTAGTTTCCACATTACATTGAGGTTACCCCTGTGTCACCCCACACTTGTCCCAGGATAAACGGATGCTGTTATAACCAGGGATAAATGCAATGTATTGTGTCCCGAGTTGAACTTCGATAAAACCAGGGATGAGATCCAAGCATGGAAAGGACCTAGCTCTGCTACCACATGTGATGTGTGGAATGAACAGCTCAAACATAAGCTGAATTTGTTTCAGCTACCCTGTGTGTGGTGTAAAGTGCTGCCAAGTTGCAGCTGGCTTATGGCAACCCCCGTAGGGTTTTCAAGGCAAGAGACTAACAGAGGTGGTGTGCCACTGCCTGCTTCTGCATAGCGACCCTGGACTTCCTTGGTGGCCTCCCATCTATGTAGTCTCCAGGGCTGACCCTGCTTAGCTACTGAGATCTGACGAGACCAGCCTGGGCCATCTAGGTCAGGGCATTGTTACTACTTTCTGTTTAGTATACAGGCAAAAGAAGGGGGAAAGAAATCTTTGTTCAAGCCTGAGCCCAGACCAATCAGCAACCTTTGCCAGAGGATGAATTCTCCCTACAACAAAAGCAAAGAGACAGATTTGTCCCAAGGCCCAGCTGTTCTGATACATCTCTATTTTCTGCTATTTCCAGTGTAAAAAACAAAACAAAAAACCCAACTGTTACTGTGTTGACCCTACTGTGTATGTGCGTTTGGCTGTATTTATTTGTCAGAATGAGATGCTCAGGGAGCTTCTGTAATCTGTTGCTACCCACTCCTCTGAGTCTTTAGCCTACATATTGCAAATGTCCTGCTTCCCATAATTCCTTATCCAGATGCGATGTGGCTGAATATTAGGGCTGCCTAGGGTTCCCCGCCTCCAGGTATGGCCTGGAGATCTCCTGCTTTTACAATTAATCTCCAGCTGACAGAGATCAGCTCCCCTGGAGAAAATGGCTGCTTTGAAGGGTGGACTGTATGGCATTGTACCATGCTGAGGCCCCTCCCCTCCCCAAACCCCACCCTCTCCTGGATCCACCGCCAAAGTCTCCAGGTATTTTCCAACCCAGACCTGGCAACCCTAGGGCTGCCAGTCCCCACCTCTCATTGCCAACAACCAGGTGAGACCTAGAGAACTTCTGGAATTATGACTGGTCTCAAGATTACAGAAATCAGTTCCCCCGGAGAAAACTGCTGTTTTGGAGACTGGATTCTGTGGGATTATACCCCACTGAAGTACCTCCTCTCCCCAAACCCCACCCTGTCCAGGTTCCACCCCCAAATCTTCAGGGATTTCCCAACCCAGCGTTAGTAACCCTAGTAAAGGAATGGCCTCTCTTAAAGCCTAAGTAAAACTTGGAATGCTTCCTGGTAATAAAAACCCTGAGTTCTGACACATACTTAGGATGACTTTAGTGTTTATTTGATTATGGTTTACAGCTCTGAAGCAAAGACTTGAATGTTTCCTTTTCACCATCCCCAGCAGGAGATTATGGGAGGGATTTTTATTATTGTTATTATAGCATAGGTACAATATCTTTCTGTTCTGCTGTTTTGAGCAGGACTCCATTTTTTGTTATTTGAAGCCAAAAACGTGGGGAATTACAGGACAAAGTGAGGAAGAAAGAACCATACACACCACCTTAAATACAGATGCCATTCTTCCATGCCCCTTCTCCCAGATATCTAGAAGTTTATGGGGGCAGGGGAAAGTGTTCCCTCTAAGCTGAGTTAGTGTGAGCTAGCTCACAGGTTTTTAGCCTCTGGCTCACACATTTTTGTCTTAGCTCAGGAAGGATAGCTCCAGAGCAGTCTAAGGTTGTGTCCAGTCAGGCAGGTTGCAGTGGCAGTATCCCAGGGTTTCACTGGTTTCTGTTCATATACTTGTTTCTTGTACCTAGAGGTAAAGAGGGAATGGAGCGGCACACCGCAAAAGCAGGCTGATGGGAACTGTTCCCTCTGAAAAAAGTTCACCCTAGATGAAGTTCAGACATGCATCACTTGATGATAATATCCTTGGGGGCTGACAGCTGGAAAGCTTTGTGTCAAATTGCGACATAAAAGTGATATTAATATCTATGATTGTCCATTCACATCCACAGCTTGTTTTTGATGTCAGTGTGTTCTGAGGCCATATGTGTGGACTTGCTTCCAATCCCATCATCATTTTCATGCTGCATAGTTTCATTCACTTAGAAACAGCCAAAGTCTTAAGATACAAAATAACTTGTTGGTCTCAGCACCTGCTACCAAAAAAATGTCAGAATTCTTACCAAAGATGGTATCGTGGTGGTGCCTTTGCCCAGCGCTGATGCGAAGAAAGCAGCCTAGCCTGCAGGTGATCTGTCACATTAGGGCCCTGGTCACACGGGAGGTTTTGGCCCGGAAGAGGGACGGATCGGGGGCGCAGTAAACGGGCGCGATCAAACCGCAACATCTGGGAAGCAGCGTGCACCCGTCCCTGATCCGTCCCTTCAGCCGGAAAACCCGCTGCAAATAAGAACCTGCAAAAGAGTAGGACTTACTGGAAACGGCGCAGCAAGTGCGGCCGTGAGATCGCCGGGGCGCCCGTCTTCCGGAGCAATCGAGGCTCCCAGCCAAACTGCGCATGTGCACACATGCGTAGTTCGGCTGCCTCGCTCTCCCTTCAGTGGCTTCCCCCCGGCATCTGATTGTGCAGGGGAGGAACTGCACGGCGGCTCAGGGGATCTATCTGATCCTGCTGCCGCATATCTCTTTTGGTGCAGCTCTAAAAAGCCGCACTTTGGCCGTTATTTTGTCCCCCATGTGGCAGGGGCCTAGGTTGGTGTTATGATTTTCTGCCAGCCTGCCTAATAAACAGCTGTGGAACCGGAATCCCGAACACAAAAGCTGAGTCACTGTTCCAACAGGACGGCTTTGCCAGCCATTCTGAAGCCTTCTTTGCCTTTCTGTCTCTTGGCTGGGAACCCTTTCAGAAAACACCTACCAAGCACAGTTCAAATGTGTCCAAGGTTACTGCTTGTTGAATAGCTTCTAGATAATCCCTTTAGGTCACAGATATCAAAACCCGAGTCCAGATGACAGAGACAGGAGCCATACATTTGATCCCAGATCACTGAATCCCCCCCCCCAATTAATTTGGCACCAAGTTTTTATCTTTCTCATTTAAAATAGTAGAAGGTTGAAGGGCCTTTGTTTTAGTGTTATCCCCCCCCCAAGCTTCTGTAAGAAAACAGGGGGGGGGATTAATTGTATATTGCATGGCCGTGACATGTGATGTCATAAGCAAAAAAGGACGGATCCAAACCTTCAAAGAGTTTTCAGGGCCAAAACAGGAGAAGCAATGGTCTCTGCTCATCTTAAAATGCAAACTGAAAATACGCATGGCCCTGATACAAATCTCATCAACATCCACATGGGTTCACTAACCCTCTCCCCACCCCAGTTGTTACTATAAAGGAAAAACAAGTCTTTTTAGCACCCCCCCCCCCGTAACAGTTCAGGGAGGGGCCAGCTTTAATTACCAAAACCAATGAGAGTTGAAGAGTTAACCTTCCTTTCACTTGCCCTGCATGGGTCAACTCCAAATCATCTTCAGGCCTCCTTATCGGCCACACAGAAGCAGAAAAGAATGCTCCTGGCTTGTCCAAAGTTCTGCTCCACCCAGCCCCTCCAAAACTAGGATGCCAACTTCCAGGTGAAATCTGAAGATCCCCCAGAATTCAGACTACAGAGATCAGTTCCACTGGAGAAAATTGAAGATTTGGTGGGTGGACTCTGTGGCATTGCACCCCACTGAGGTCCCTGTCTTCCCCAGCAGGGCCACATTTTGACTTTCATGGGCCCTGAGCACTTTTATTTATTAATAAATAAATAAATAATAATAATAATAATAAATCCCACCACAATAATAACAATATTAAAAATATTTTTGATATAACTTTAAATACTTCAACATTCTATTTTTTCTGTTTTAGGCAAAATTTAATAGTTTTTTGTGGCCCTGAAAGTTTTCTGATGTGAGAAAATATAACATTTTTTCGACCCTAAAAGTTCTTTCTTTCTTTCTTTCTTTCTTTCTTTCTTTCTTTCTTTCTTTCTTTCTTTCTTTCTTTCTTTCTTTCTCTCTCTCTCTCTCTCTCTCTCTCTCTCTCTCTCTCTTCTTCTTCTTCTGATTTTAAAAGAAATTAAAACATTTTCATGGGCCCCTAAAATTATTGTGGGCCCTAGGTACTGTGCCTACTGTGCCGAACAGATAAGTTGGCCGTGTTTCCCAGACTCCATCCCCAAATCTCCGGGAGTTTCCTAACCTGGAGCTGGCAACATTGCTCCCCCATCCCCTGCTGGTGGCCAGGGGGTCCTGCCAACCCTACCAAAAACAAATGTTCTACAACTGAAAGATGACCACCACAGGAGCATTCAAAGGGCAAGAATTGCATGGTGACCTCAGGAAGCTATAGGAATGAAATTGCTTGCATGTGAACAGTTAGGATCTGGCTCCCAGGTGAAAGGAGACATGGTTTCCATGCTAATATTTTACTGAAGGCCAGCCCTAGTTGTTATGCTGTATTGGAATTGATATTGTGTCCATGGGTACTAGAAAGCTCATAAATAGCTGGCACAAAGGCTAACAGTGCAATCCTACAGACACATACCAGAGAGAAAGCTCCAATGAATACAGTGGAACCTATGTCTGAGTAAACCTTCATATGACTACACTTGGTAGTATTCCAAACAGTTCTTCTATTGCATGATCTTGTAATTAGTTTTTTAAAAAATTGGTCTGACTACTATTATTTGCCAGGTAATAAACCACAACATCTGAAAAGACAGTGAAATGTAGGCCTTGAACTGGCTGATGCCTTCTGGTTCCATCCCCAACTCATTAGAGTCTTTCTGTCTTCACTCTGCTTCTGGTCCATCATGTCCTGCCTAATGCTCTAGATTCTGACTTAGGGTTGGAAAATTCCTGGAGATTTTGTGGGTGGAGCCTGGGGAGGGCGGGGTTTGGGAAGGGGAGGGACCTCAATAGGGTACAATGCCATAAAGACTCCCCTCCCAAAGCAGCCATGTCCTCCAAGTATGCTGATCTCTATGGACTGGAGATCAACTGGAATTCCGCAAGATCTCCAGCCCCCACCTGGAGGCTGGCAACCCTACAGTGTCCCCAGCAAGCAGGCCCACAGTGCTTCAACCCAATCTTCATATGGGAGAGATTACAAAAGAGGAGAGGGAGAGAAAGCCTCTGGGACTTAAATTATTTCGCCCTCAGCCGGTTTTTGTCTTTTAAAGTATATCAGCCTCCCTGCATGATCCCCTATTTTCTGGCCCAGATAAAATGCCGCAGCATGACACATTCACTGTATCGACTGCCTCGTGGGGAGAAAAATATGACACTTTTTAAACCACAACATAAAATGGTAAGAAACAAATAGACTCCATCGTGCTCGCAGATGGCTTAGATCTGTTTTGGTAATCAAAGGAAAATCAGTAATAATACAGATCGTAATTGTTTTGTTTGTTTTGTTTGTTTGTTGCATTATTGGCTTGAACGAATGAGCTAGTTTTCCACTCAGGCAGCTGCTACATCATTTGCACTGTCTGAAAAGCATGAGAAACGTAACAATGGTAAGGCTACGGGTGCAACCGGGCCTGGAGAAAAATGTCTGATGTGTGGAAATGGGAAATCGAAGCTTTTCATGGGCACTACAATCTGGGATTTGGGGGGGGGGTTTGAGGCAAGGATTTGGGAAGTTCCTAGAGCATCATCACAACACTGTGACATCATTTCTGGCTACATAACCGGAACTGGCATTGCAGAATTGCTGCAGTACTTCTTTTTTCTTTATTTTCCCTTGTGCCTACAGAAGCCTGACAGTGGGAGGTCTCCTGCTATCGTTCGGAGACCTGTCCACCCTACCCAGGGGTCATTTCATAGAAAAAGAGGTGCAGGAGCACATTAGCATAACTCATCAGCATAACTTATTTGCATATGTCACACCCCCTGACATCGCCGGAAGTGTGTCAGAAGGCAACACCCACCGCTCAGGCTCCACTGGACTGTTTTGGATTGCTAGCTGTTGGGGGGGGGGACACGTGCAGATCTGTCCTGGCTGAGGAGAGAGAGCTTGTACCTGAAGAAAACTTGGTCTTAAAGGTGCCACTGGACTGTTTTGGACCGGGGGGCGGGGGGGAGCTCTGCAACTTACCTGGCTGCTTCTTGCTCTGACTGAGGACTGCTGGGAGCAGACTTGTTGCATGTGCCCGCCCCCTGGGCTCTTTACTGCCGGAGCTCTGCTCCTGTGCACTCCTGCAGGAAATGACCCCTGCATGGCACAGAGGCAAGCAAGCATCACCTCGTACATAACATTTCATTATGCTTCTGTTAAAGTGGCAGGACATTTTTCCCCCAGGTAGCTGGCACCGTAGGCGAGGCTGTAACACAATGAAGAGACCCAGATCAGTGATGTCAGCAAAATGCATTACTTTCCCACATTCTGAACATCAGAACAGCAACCATTCAAAAGCAGTTATTCCTTGCTGCCTCTTCCAGTAACAAATTGACAACAGCCTTTACAAGGGGCAGTTTTCCTTGTAGGTGAGAGCAATTCTATACCTTTATTTACAAACTAGGGAGCAAAGCCCGTTGTGGATGAAGACAACGGCCCTAGAAAGGTAGGGTGGGCGGGTGGTAGATAGATAGGTAGATGGATAGATAGAGGGGTTTGGAGAAAGAGAGGAAGGAAGGAAGGAAGGAAGGAAGGAAGGAAGGAAGGAAGGAAGGGTGAGGGGGAGAGAGACATAGACAGACAGTCAGTAAGCCAGACAGAGAGGGAGGGAGGGATAAAGGGGGGGGAATCCGCCTGTGACGAGCGGTGATGAGCCACCGCCACCGCTGGCCTTCCACTGATTCCCTCCAGCCCTGTCTAGTTGGGCGGGGGGGGAGTTGGGCGGTGGCAAGTGGCTTATCAGCGGCGCCACTCTTCAAGTGCTCCCTGGTCCCACTCACCTACCAGGTGGTTGTCAGCAGTAGTCTGACGTCTGAGGGGACCGGCTGCAGAGGCAGGGCTACAGCCTTTGTGTTCTGAGGTGCAAAGGAGGGTGAACATGTACCTGAAGGAAATGTGGTCTGAAAGGTGGCACTGGAGTGTTGGGGGGGGGTTGAAATGTGCAGATTCTCCCTCACAGAGGAGGTGTAGTGTGGAGCTGCCTAAAAATTTGGTCTTAAAGGTGCGACTGGAGTGTTCACCTGCTCCCCCTGGAGGCCTGCGTAGCCAGTGGGCAGGCGAAGACAGTCGGGTGGCCTCTCCCATCGCTGAGCCCAGCCGGGGCCGGCGGAGGGTGCTTGGCTGGCGCAGCTGCCTCCGTCGTCCCCGAGGCCAGCAGGAGCGATTAAGTGAGGAAAGGTGGGGCGGGGGCGTCTGGTGTCCTCTGCTAGGCCGTGGGCGCCTCGGCATGGATGGCGGGTGGAGGCCTTCCCTCCCTCTCGGCAAATCGCCTGTCCCGCCCGTCGTCCAGCAACATGCCGCCCAGGCGGCGATCTGTGGTGGGGTGAGGACGGCGGCTCCATCGGGCTGTGATCCCCGGCCAATGGAGCGTCTGTCCCGTCCAGGTGCTCCAAGGCGAGTGAGACCTTGTCCCACCCCTCCCTCCCCCAGTAGTCCTGAGGGAGCCAGCCATCCCAGCCAGCGTCTTCTGACTGGCAGTTCTTGCGGCCAAACACTGTTGGTGCACATCGAACGTTGGAGGCGACTACGGCTTTATATATAAGGGACAGATGTATAGAATGAATAGGAATTATGAGGGTGCAAAAGCAAGCACACGGACTAGAATTGCTCATTCCAAAAGCAATGTCAGTCAAATAAGTTTGCTGTCAACCATATTGATAGGTGGTACACATTCTCCACATTCAGGATGGACAAACCAGTTTCAGCATTGTCCCTCTCTGCTGAAGCATTCAATGTTCCCTCTAACCTCCACAGTGCTGTGAGCAGAAATTGTACCTTGTGAATGAAAAAAGCTAGTAGCATTAACGTTGTGAGTGAGTCTACATTTTGCTGTCGCATAAATTAGGTTTTTAGAAGATCATTTCCATAACCTTGTAAAAATCTCAGAACAAATTTGTTTAAATTATATTTAAACTTTATATTAAGAATAATTTAAACACTATAAGAGAAAACAGAATCAAGTCCAATTTCACCCACCACTTTCCACTATGTTGGTAATTTGGCCTCTAGATAACAGGTCTACCCACCCCTTTCCACTGCATTGGTGGACCTGGACTCCAGAGAACAGGTCTACCCACTTCTTTCCACTACATAGGTAGACCTGGCCTTGGACCATCACCTTGTGCTGAGCCTTAGAAAACATACCAGCATGGGGGGGGGGGGGTTTTTCTGTCTCAGTCTACTTTGGGTTTTTGTAGTGAAATAGGACAACCAGCATTACAGGTCAAGTATAACAGAGGAGGAACAATCACTGTCAGAATCCTGCCTAGCTTAACAAACAGAAAGTTGCTTAAATGTTATCAGCCTGCCCAAACTACTTATTTATTCAAATATTTATATCTCACTTTTCTGTGACTCAAGGCAGCTGACAAATCATAGTGAAAAGTATAATAGGGATGTGCAAATAAATAAATAAATAATAACTTTTACCCAGCTCTATTGTAGCCTATGGGGACCATTTTAGTCAATAGGCCCCATAGGCTATAATGGAGAAGCAATCTGGGGGTATCTGGGGTGGCCTTTTTTTAGGTAGAGGCACCAAATTTGCAGCATAGCTGCTGGTGCCTCTCCTCAAACCCACCCCCCCCATTTTCAAAAAGATTGGACCAGAGGGTCCAATTCTATGGGCCCCAGAAGGAGGTGCACCATCCTCCATTGTTCCCAATGGAGGGGGAAATGCCTCCTGGGCTGAAAGAAGTAATCCCTGTCCTGCCTGTTAAAAGTTTATGCACCAGCACCCCCTAGCACAGTTTAGAGGAAATTATGAATGTGATTCAAAATGCATTCTAAGATGGCTTTTGAAAAGAACAATCCAGTTGCTATTAGTTTACATTGTGATCCCTCAATGCCTGAGCAACAGCAAGGGGAAATCTATCTGCATAAGAAAAAAATGAATGTTTTAGAATACTATTGTTATTAAAACTGTTGCTCAAATTTTTTAAAACTATTATAGACTCATTACATAACTAGCCCTCCCATTTGCCCCTCCTGCCTGTCCCCTGAACCTTGCAAAAATACTAATTAAGAACTCAGAATAACATTATAAACTTCTAGAATGTCCCTTTCTGCCCTTTGTCTGAAAAGAAAACCTGATGCCAGGAAATTATTTCCAATGGGTTATCTTACAGTAAATTTTTGCATGTAAGTCAATACTGTGCCATGTTTGTACCATAAATCTAGCGCAAAGAAACCATTTTATGGCTGATTAATCATGTTCTACTAGTCAAGCCCCAAGCCAGCTAGAGTATCTTGAACACTTCCTGGTTTGGCTCAAGTTCTGTTCACCAGTTGCAAACAGGGAACAGATTTTTCAAGAGACTGTTCCTCTGTTTGTCAACCTGCTTGTGGCTGTAAATGGCTGCAAAGACTCAGCTCCAAGGAACTGGAAGCATAGCAACTGGTCATAATACTGCCTTGCCCTAAGTCAGACTACTGATCTATCAAGCACAGCATTGTGTACTCTGGCTGCCAGGAGCTGTCCAGAGTCTTTCCCATCTTCTACTCCCTGAGCCTTTTAATGCCAGGAACTGAACCTCAGGACATCTGCATGCAAAGCAAATGCTGTATCACTGATAGGCTTGGCGGGTACCCCCTGGCCACTGATGGAGGATGTGGGGCATAGATCCAGGTTTGGTAAACTCCTGGAGTGGAGCCTGGGGAGGCCAGGGACCTCAGTGGGGTACAGTGCCATGGAGCCCACCCTCCAAAGCATCCATTTCCTCCAGGGGGACTGATCTCTGTAGTCTGGAAATGAGCTGCAATTCCAGGGGATCCCCAGGTCTCACCTGGAGGCTGGCCTAACCCTAACCCTAACCAACAGAGAAATATTCTCCCTGTCAACTGGCAAATATATGTCATACACCAGGGACCCATTCCTAGGCCAAAACCAGATTGACAAGGATCTAGATAATCTGACTCATCCAGAAGTCTGAGGATGAGACCAGGGAGACCATGTTCATGTAACCCACTAAGGTCCTAATATCTGTAGGGAGAGTGGGCAGGTTCAGTCGGTTTTGACAGCGGAACTCCCACCTATGGTTATTAAGAATATGTAACTGCTGTTACTACACATGTACTTAAACACAGACATAAAAGAGGCAATACAACCAATGCACTTTAACATTTAAAATACTCTTTATATAAACAAAGCATGGAGGTTTTCATATAAATCCTCATTCACTTTTGGTTGGTTGCTATTACTTCATAGCAATTAATCTTCAGGATATTACTGAGTACAGATATCTTCAGCATCCACAAGGATGCACAGAACAGAAAAAATACATAAATAATACATATATTGTAGGTCCATATGTTGGAAGCTCACAGATACTGGAACAGCATATGAGGTTTCCAGGCTGTACTTGGGATGCTGCAACTCTTCTCAGTTGACTCCAGGATTTACCTGCAATAATTCAAGGCAGGCCTTAACACAGCAAAGTCTATATAGGCCTCTCCCCAAGATGTTGCCTCTTTCTGGGCCAGGCTGAACTGCTGGCTGCTGGGAATACCCAGCCTCCTTTAGGGAAGGCTACAAGCGCTGAGCATGCTCATTAACTAAGTATAGGAGGGGGGAAAGGGAATTGATTGCTGCACCACCTATTGGCAAAAGCAGGCGTGCCTGATCCCTGTATGCTGTTAACAGCTACAAAACTGCATGGGTTACATTCAGATCTCCACTCTGCTGTTGGGCCATTCACTGTCTCTCTGCCGAACAGAGCTCCCATTGATGTTGTGAGGATAAAGAGGGAACTGCTTCTTGGAGGAAGGGCAGGATAAACAAGCATGAGTAAGTAGTTGCTTTATACATCTCAACTGAATTCTACTACAGTGATGTGAAGATGAAATATCTTCCTCTATTCATCCTTCAAGGCAGGCCTCTTCAGTTTCATTTCCCATCCATTATGAATGAACTGTGTCAAGTGCTCGAGTAATGAGCCCATCCATTATTCTTCTCCCCCCCCCCCCCCCCATCTGGAGCCTTTGGAATACATTCACATTTATTTCAGGAGGTATAGTCATTTCCTAAAACTACCTCAGAGCCCAAGTCCTAAATAAGTCTTGTTGTGTCAGCAAAAAACAAAGACTGCTTCTACACAGAGGTTTCTTCAGATGTCAGGCATGCCAGATTTGCGTCATAAAATTCAAAGCAAGACTTTAAGGTAGGTTCAAGAAATAGGAAAACAGTTTCTGTTTCTAGGGTTGCCATCCCCCCAATGGTGGGGTTTCCCCTGATTTTGGGCCCCTGATCCGCTGGCCGGCGGGTGAGCTCCGCCCCCAAAGAGCTCCATGGCGCCTGACATGCCCAGCACAATGACATCATCCAGAGATGACATCATCACACTGGGCACATCGCGGGGGGGACGCTCTAGAGTTTCGTAAAAAAACTCTTTGGTCACTATAGAGTTTTTTGCCAAATGCTAGAGCATCCCCCTCTGACATGCCTAGCACTATGACATCACTTTTGGGTGATGTCATTGCAACACATGCAATATGTGCGTGTGCCTGAAGATCCCAGAGAGGAGCTAGGAGCCCCCTGCCACCAAAAAGTAAGGGATCTGGCAACCCTATCTTTTTCTGTGGAAGTTTCAAATTACTCCAGTTTGTGTCTTTTGAGGTATGAATGTTCAGCCTCTTATTTGTATGACAAATGTCAATAAGCCCTCTAAGTCAAATCTTAGAGGTGGACTCTCTTTTAAAAAGCAGTCAACTTCTGCCAGCACTTCCCAGACCACCTTTGACAAAGCCAAGAAAACCATCACAATTTTTTTTTTCAAAAAATTTTTATTTTGGATTTACATGTTCAACATTTAAAAACATTCCCTCTTCGTATCCATTTCACATATTACCTCCCTCCCCGCTTTGGTTGGCTTCCCGCAATGCTTCCCCCTGCCCACAAACATTTTTATATTTCAAGATAACTATCTCTCTTACAGTTCAGAAATTTCTACATTTCAACTCTAATAATTTTCTAAATGCAGTGTAGTGTTTTTAACGTCCCAGTTTCTTTCTAAATATTCTTTAAAATCTTTCCACTCTTCAAAAAAGTCTTTATCGTCTTTATTGTTCAACTTCTTTGTTACTTTATCCATTTCTGCCATATATAGAACTTTTTGTATCCATTCCCATTTGTCCGGTATTTTCTCCTGTTTCCAGCATTGAGCATAGATCATTCTTGCCGTGGTAATTAAATACCATAGCAGTGTCTTTTTTTCTACATTAACTTCCTCCATCTTAAGACCTAGAAGTAGTATCTCTGGTTCTTTCTTAAAATTACATTTCAAAATTTTTTGCATTTCTCTTCATGAATTTCTGTCCAAAAACTCACAGCTTTATCACAAGTCCACCACATATGATAAAAAGAGCCTTCCTTTTTTTTACATTTCCAACATTCGTTAGATATGTTTACATTCATATATGCTATTTTCTTTGGAGTCATGTACCACCTATACATCATTTTATAACAATTTTCTTTAACATCTGTACATGTTGATATTTTAATAGAATTTTTCCACAAATATTCCCAAGATGACATAGTCACCTCCTTATTTATGTTTACAGCCCATTTAAGCATTTGCTCTTTAACTGACTCATCTTCAGTAAACCATTTTAACAGGACTTTATATAAATTTGATATCATTTTCTTTCCTTTTGCCTCCCACACTCCCTCAATTTCATTTTTTTCCTCTCTAAAACCATACCCTTTTTGTCAATTCTGAATAAGTCAACAATTTGTGCATAATTTAACCAATCATAATCAAAGTCTAGCTCCTCTCTCTTTCTCATCACAAAGCCTTTTCCTTCTTTTTCAGAATGTCTTTATATGGCAACCAATCTTCGCCTTTATGTCTCGAATATGGTGTGATTACTTCTGCAGGTACAAGCCAAAGTGGTCTTGCTTTATAGAAAAATCTTTTATATCTCAACCAAGTCCCATACAGTGATCTTCTTATAAAGTGATGCCTAAAAAATTTATCCGCTTTTGTCTTTTCATACCATAGATAGGCATGCCAGCCAAATCTGCAATCATGTCCTTCCAATGCTAAAAGCTTCTTGTTGTCCAAATTTATCCACTGCTCTATCCAAGTAAAGCAGATCGCTTCGTAATACAGTCTGAAATTCGGCAACTGAAATCCTCCTCTTTCTTTGGCGTCACAAAGAATTTTCATTTTAATTTTTGAAAACCATCACAAATTTTGACTGGTTCACGAAGCAATGTTTGTGGAAGGGCACCCAGCATGAACATTTCATGAATTTTGGTGCTATTCATAACACTTTGTGCAGTTCATGAAAGAATACATTTCCAGACAGACTGTCTCCAGTGGGTTAGAGTTAGGGTTATGGTTAGGGTTATTAGGGTCAGGGTTAGGATTCTTAGAGGTAGGGGTAGCTTTAGGGTTATTAGCATTATTAGAGTTAGGGTTAGGATTAAGATTATGGTTATTAGGGTTAGGGTTATTAGAGTTAGGGTTTTTGGGTTAGGGATAAGGTTAGGTATAGGTTTAAGGGTTATTGGGGTTAGGAGTATTAGGGTTTGGTTTAAGGTTAGGGTTATTAGGGTTAGATTTAGGGTTATTAGGGCTAGCTCAAAAGGTAGGGTTAGAGTTAGGGTTAGGGGTCAGGGTTAGGAATGTTAGGTTTAGGGTTAGGTTTGTTAGGTTTACTGTTGGAGTCAGGGTTAGGGTTATAAGGGTTAGGGTTATTATGTTAAGGGTTAGGGTTATTAGGGTGAGTGTAAGGAATAGGGTTAGAGTTAGGGTTATTAGCTGAGTCATTATCTTGTAGGAATTTCCCAGGCTATGACATGCTAATGGAGTAGCTTTCCTGAGGTGGTTCTTTTGCATATGGATTGGCTGTTGAAATTCTAGTCTTGTCTGTAGTGTTGTAAGATGATAATGACTCAGCCCTACCCCACCTTCCTGAGTAGATATAAATTACCTGCCCACCATTTTTCTTCTCACCTTGACACAGAGGGTACTCCATCCTTCTGTGTTATACCTCTGCTGGCGAAATGTCAGGTACTACAATGCCAAGACCACAGCCATACAGCCCGGAAAATCTACAACTACTATGGTGGGACCTCTCTATCATTGTCAGTGGCAAAACCCAGTCATTCAAGGGTTTTGGAGCAAAGTACTTAAGGTGATTCATAAGATCTATAATGTAAAATTAGAGTGAAATCCCAAACGGCTATTTATTGAGTTTTCCTTCCCATAAGGATATCGATACGTCAAAGCTTAAACTTATTTCAGCTTTATTGGCGATGGCATATTTGTGTATTGCAACAAACTGGAAGAAGGATAAACCTCCATCTTTAACATTATGGAAGGTTAAAACTTGGGAGCTTATGGTTATGGAAATCTCTGTAATAGATAACCCTACAGATTCAGATTCTAAGTTATCTCACTTTTTGGACAAGTGGATGCCTCTTATTTCTTATTCGGAGGGAAAGAAATGTCATATAGGTGGGAAAAACCCCTCCAAATATTGGTTCCTTTTTCATGATTTTTCAATCTATATCTCCTGTAACAGTGTGTTTTATTTGGTTCAATTAGTGTAGGACTTAACATCATGTCCATAGTTTTTGCTCTGCTATTATTTTTTGTGTTCCATTTGATTTTATGTATGCTGGAATTCTACTTGTTGTTAAGATGTTTGCTGTTTTAATTTTTTTTAAAAATTAAAAAATAAGAAAACAGGAAAAGCGGCTTTTAAAAATCTTTTCGGGCATACAAGGTTTAAAAAAACTTCCAATTTTTATACAGTGGCAGGGATGACAGTAACCTGTCATTCTTGGGAAGCTCGATGCAGAAGGTAGGAGGGTACTACTTTGGTCTCTTTCTTACTGTTACTCTGTAATGACTCACTGGAACTATCTTATTTTCACCCCTCTGTGGTGGTAGGAGAACCCTGATGAATCAGACCAGTGGCCAACAGATGAAGGGAGTGTTGACTCTCAAAAGTTTCCACCTTGAAACTCTTGCTGGTCTCTAAGGTACTACTGGATTCAAATCTGTTTTACACAGTGGCCAACCAGTTACCCTGGAGGGCCAACAAACAGGGCAGAGGGGCCAAGACCTGATATTGATGGTGCCTCCTAGCAGTGGGTTTCAGAGGTTCTGCCTCTGTGTATGGAGATGCCCTTTAGTCATTATGGCCAATAGCCATTGATTGACCTATCCTCCATGAATCTAGCTAATCCTCCAACTCTACATATTACATACATAAGTGCTGTCAAGTTGCAGCCGTCTCACTGTGACCTCAGCAAGGGGCTTTCAAGGCAAGTGAGAAGCAGAGGTGGTTTGTCATTGGCTTCCTCTGGCAGAGTCTTCCTTGGTGGTCTCCTATCCAAGTACTCACCCGGCTTAGCTTCTGAGATCTGACAAGACCAGGCTTTACCATGCTTCCTTCTCTCCCACTATACATAATACTCCACAGTAATGTGATCATCTCATGATGTTTCTCTGGACCTAGATATGGCTTCAGTTTCTACAAAGGTTCATATATGTCAATATAAATTAAAGCCAGTTCCCTGGGCTCCATCACACTCTAGTCTAGCCAAAAAGGGGGGAGAGGAACAAGGATCAAACTCCGAAGAAGAGACGGGAACATGCCAGTAAGCCAGGCCAAAATTGTTGCTTGTGGCTGTGGCAGCATAATGAAGCTGGAGGGGGAGGGGCACAATTTTCATAGTGCAGGTACTGTGGGTCAGGAGTGCATGACGTCGGCCATGATGGAATTGCCACTTGCAGGAGGAAGAGGGTAGCGTGAACCTGAACCTGCCAATATGCTGGTCCTGGAAGAGACATGCAGGCTGCTCTGACTGACCGTTACCCACTGAGTCACCCATTTGGTTCCCATCTCTGAAGTGGGAGATCCTGCCTGCACTGTTCACCCAGGGGGAAAGTAGGAGGATAGGGGGTCAGTGTGATGATTACACAAGTGGGTGGTCTGCTGCATGCTGCCCCCAAGAATAGGACAAATCTCCTAGCCACTGCGGCTACTGCGATGCCTCGTTGGCCTCCCCCCCTTCATGATCTGGCCCTGCAGATTTAAGCTGCAGGTTTTTATGCCAGACATACAATGATGTAATAACTAATCAACCACTGGAGGGAGCCAAATATGTGTGGAAAAGGGGAGGGGGAACAAAGTAATTGGAACACACAAGCTAGGAGAAATGAAGATGCGGACAAGCCCCAAGACAGCTAGAAATGTGATTCAGTGTTTGTTTCTGTTTAGTTTAGTTTAGTTCGGTATGTTACCAGCACAAATCAGTTAGAAACATACTCTAGGTACACAGCCATTAAACTGGAAAGAATTAGATAGAAACTTTAATGTGTTTGGTTCTTTTAGAGGGGGAGGGAGGGACGCACACATTTTGCTGCAGTTCCATGCCTATGCATTACACTTCCACTTGCTTGTCCTCCCCACTAAGTCCTTCCCCCTCCCTCTGTAATGCCCATCTGCACCAGCTTCAGGAAACTACAGCTCTTGTCCCTGTTGCTTCATAACCTGACTACTAAAGCGCTTTGAAATCCATCTTGAATTTGCAGGAATTCCTATGATTGTATTATTTCCCCTCCCTTTGCAAATCTAATCAGCATCCCCAGAGTGGATGTAATTTAAAATACAGATGCATTATTCAAACCACCACAGCAGAGGCTTGCCCAAGGATTTTTTTTTTTTAAGTAATTGCTCTTTTCCCCCTCTGTTTCCTCACTGAGGAGTTCAGACAGGCAGAACTGATGTGGAGTGACAGTATGCTCAGCTTCTGTTGTCTTGGAAATTTACCATGGAAGTGTGGAGGCTCAAAGCACTCTCTCCACCAACTTTTAAAAATGTATTTTACCATTATGATAGTGTGTGCATGTGTCTAATTAATGCTAAGACAAAGGGAGGGATTGTGGTGGTGGTGGTGGGGTCAGTGTGGAAAAGAGCCGCACTGAAGCAATTTTTTGAAAGGCAATAAAATGTTTTGTCTAATCGGGAAGCGGGGGTCTCGCTCTGAATAGCCTTTATTTGTCCTCAGTGACTACCAAGATCATCATGTTCATGTTGTGATGCTGGATTGGTTGGAAAAGAATGCCCTAACAAAGGCAGTAATGGTTGGCTGCAACAGAAATAGGAAACAGCTGAAGGTAAACAGGACCCAAAAGAAGTTTTTGGCTTTGCACAAAAGTACTGTTGACCTGAAAAATCAAAACAGGAGAACATTCAGCATGATAGACAGATAGATAGATGATAGATAGAAAGATAGATACATAGATACATAGACAGACAGACAGACAGATAGATGATACATACATACATACATACATACATACATGCATAGACAGACAGACAGGCCCCCGTTCATACGAGGCGTTTTGGGCCGGGAGTGGGCTGGATTGGAGACGGAGCAAACGGGTGCGATCCCACGCCAACATCTGGCTGGCTTTGCGCTCCCGTCTCCGATCCGGCCCTTCCCCCGAAGAAGCGCATCAAAAGTGAACCACCTACCCGACGTGCCGCAAGCAGGCTCCCTGTCAGGGCCGTGTTTTCTCCCCGGCGTCTGATCATGCCGGGGAGAAAAGGCGCCGCGGCCAGGGGATCCGTGGGATCCCGCCGCGGCGTCTCAACTTTGGTTAGAGGCTTTTCCCCTGCCGTATGGCAGGGGCCACAGACAGACAGACAGATAATACTCTGGTTTCTCTTCAGATCGCATAAATCTTTCACTTTTTACTAAAGATAGATAGATAAGATAGATAGATAGATGATAATAATGATGGAGGAGGAGGAGGAGGAGGAGGATAGGGAGGTAGATGATTGATAGATGATGATGAAAGACAGACAGATCATTTGCTATCATTCACAGTTAAGGTTGCCATCTTCCAGGCAGGGCTGGAGATCCGCTGGTGTTACAACTGATCCCCAGACTAAAGAGATCAGTTTCCTTGGGGGAGACGGCAGCTTGGGAGAGTAGGTTATATGGAATCACATCCCTGTTGAGCTCCCCCCTCCCCAAACTCCAACCTTCCCAGGCTCTGCCCCCAAAATCTCCAGGAATTTCTCAAGCTGGAGCTGGCAACTCTACTCACAGTGGATTTCAATTACAGTGTGCATTCCAGTAAGGAGTATGCGCATGGCACATCAGACGTTCATGCACAGATACCCCTTCTTCCCATTACCCATTTCTGGAGCCTGCCATCCAGTTCTCACACTGGAGCCAACGCAGCATTGGAAAGGGAAGAGGAAAGGGAAGGTGTCCTGCTTTCAGTCCTCTAGAGCTGGCTTTAATTCTCCCACAGACCCCAGTAGCTCCCACTGATCCGTCTTTTCCTCAGGAACTTTAAAGTGCTCTGAGTTGCTTGATTTTGCCCTTTGCATTTGGTCCTCTGAAGCCGGAGGTTTTGAGGTAGCCTCAGTACTATGATATCAAGATTTTTCTTCCAGTACTGATAGCTGACCTACGGAACCTGGTGACCAGCTTCTGCCTTGATTCAACAGCGAGTACAACCTACTATAAGGAAACTGTTGTTCTTTCTAAAAGCAAACTTGGTTGCTTTGTGCCAGCAGCCACCATTGAAACTGGGCCACCCACTAACAAGACAGAGGTTTCTGCATGCTGGGAGGACTCACGTCTATGCAGAAGGAAAATAGGAAACAAACAAAAAACTTTCCCAGTGAGGGTTGCTCAGAGCGATAGACCTTTTTAAAAGCAGTAATGAAAGCCCCCGTTCTGCAAAAGGCAGAGCACACTGACCCTGGGCAGGATGTGGGAAGGAAAGAGGGGGATTCCTAGGGGTGCCAGCCTCCAGCTAGGGCCTGGAGACTTCCTGGAATGACAATTGATCTCCAGACTATAGAGATCAGTTCCCCTGGAGGAAATGGTAGATTTGGAGGGCAGACTCTATGGTGTACCATAAGACCTAGAGTGACATCACATCTCTACTGAGTCCTCTCCCTCCCCAAATTACACCATCCTTAGGCTCCACCCCCAAATATCCAGGAATTTCCCAGCCTGGAGTTGGCAATCCTACCTCTGCCCCCACTGCTCAGGTTGGGAGTTGGCTTTCCCTAAAAAAAAGAACTAGAGTATTTGGTTTCTACCCCCACACCCAGCATGGGGGCAGGGGGAGGACCCTTCTCTTGCTTGTTCCACTCAGGTCTGTCGGTGCCTGAACCCCCCCCCCTTTGTAGTGCTAAGTTCAGGGTTAACAATGCAGGGATGCATCCACACATCAGTAAATACTGCATTCTCACTGTGCTATGGTAACCACTCACAACTGGATAGAGGGCTGCCAGCTCCAGGTTGAGAAATTTGGGGGTGGATCGCAGGCAAGGCTTTGTTTGGGGAGAGGAGTGAGCTCAGTAGGAATGCGATGCCATACAGTCCCCCTCCAAGGCTGCCATTTTGACCCAGGAAAACAGATCTCTATGGTCTGGAGATTCTGGGAGAACTCCAGTCCCATCTGGAGACTGGCCAACTCTATGTGCGGACAACCTCTGTGTGAATGCAGCCCAGCCTGGTGAGGAAAGGGTTTAACCTCTCACTTCCTTCTTTGTACACTTCAGGTTGGGGGTACCTCCAGGATGAGGGGCCCTCCAACAGGAAGCTACCACCACCACCATTTCCCTACCCCAGCAAATCACTTTCGTGGAAGGAGAGAGGCTTCGCTCCCCCCCCCCAGCAATCCTTGTGGGCTCACATTTTGTCTTCTGCAACTGCCAGATAATTTAAGAAACTTTGGGAGGGAGAAGACTGGATCTCTTTTGTTTGTTATAAACTATCACAAAACTGTTCAAACAACAGAATGAGCTCTTTCTCAACAGTTTATTGACAATCATTTAAAATATACTGTACAACTGAGGGAGAGCAATATTCTCATTGATATTTCTCTGAACAATTAGAGTAACAGAAGAAGCCATTTTGCTTTAACTTAAGGAATGGACTTCCATTTAGAAATGCACTCCAAATCTGGACGTAAACCAGACAGATTATTTAGCAGTTCCTCCCAGGGTTGTCAGCTCATGGTTGGGAAATTCCTGGAGATCTGGGGGTGGACCCTGGGGAAGATGGGGTTTATTTTATTTATTTTATTCAATTTATACCCCGCCCTCCCCGCTATGCGGGCTCAGGGCGGCTTACAAGGGCATATGCCAATATAAAACATATTTAAAACCATTTTAAAACCATCACTATACAAATAAACATTACAACCAATTATTAACAAAGTGCTCTAGATGTTATTTCACAGATGGCGTGTTTCACTGCTCTATTGCTAGTATTGCTAGTACTCTGTTCCTCAGTGTCATCTGCTCCAGGGAGACACAGATGTTCCCTTTTCCAGGGCCAGGCAAGATAGAACAAAAATGATGGTGGTAGTGGCAGCTCCTACTCGTACACACGCCTGGTGGAAGAGCTCTGTCTTACAGGCCCTGCGAAACTGTACAAGGTCCCGCAGGGCCCGGATGGGAAGGGAGGGAAGGGGCTTCAGCAGGGTATAATGCCTCAGGGTCCCCACACTAAAGCAGCTATTTTATCAAGAGGAACTGATCTTTGTTGTAGGCTTGCCAGTCCCCATGTTGGGCTGGGGGATCCCCTGGTTTTCAGGGCTTCTCCTTGCCTCCAAACAGCCATTTCCCTATGTGACTTCCCTGGCATGATGACATCACCCGGAAGTGACATCATCATGCGGGGGACGTTGTGCAGGGACACTCTGGTTGAAGGGCAAAACTCTATGGTTTTAAGCTAGTTTGCCATAGAATTTTGCCCTTAAACCAGAACATCCACTTGTGATTCTCCATTGTAATGATGTCACTTGTGGGCGACATCATCACATCAAGGACGTCCCACAATGCCCCCTAAATCCCCCTGCCGGAGCGACAAAAGGACCTGGCAACTAGGGTTCCCTCTAAGCTGAGTTAGTGTGAGCTAGCTCACAGTTTTTTAGCCTCCGGCTCACACATTTCTGTCTCAGCTCAGGAGGGATGGCTCCAGAGCAAAATAATTTATGCAGTAGCCAAGTCACTCGCTCACAACTTTAATGCCAGCAGCTCACAAAGTAGAATTTTTGCTCACAGGACTCCACAGCTTAGAGGGAACATTGACTTTGTTGTCTGGCTCTGGAGATCAGTTGTAATTTCAGATCTCCAGGCCCCACCTGGAAGCTGGCAACTCTAGTTCCTCCTTCAAACAGCATAGCTGTACCATACACCAAAGAACAAGGGAACGCTGATTCCACACTTACAGGCTGCTGTTAACTGTCCTCATCTTTCACTCTCCACAGATGAGTAGGGTTGTCAGCTCTGGCCTGGGAAATACCTCGAGATTTTGGGGGTGGAGCCTGAGGAAGATGGGGTTTGGGGAGGGACTTCAATGGGGTATAATGCCCTAGAGTCCACCTTCCAAGGCAGCCATTTTCTCCAGGTGAACTGATCTCTGTCGCCTGGAGATAAGTTGTAACAGTGGAAGATCTCCAGCCACCACCTGGAGGTTGGCAACCCCATTTGTACCAGACCACACTTTTGCCTGTTCTGCTTTGTGGGCGTAGGGAGTTTTAAATACCTCCACATAGCTTCTGAAACCCCACCCACCCCCCTTGATGCCACAAGCCTGCCTCCTCTGGCTGGAGTTTGCTCCTCCCTTAAGCCTGTGCAGCCCCAGGGTCTCGATCTGCCCTCCTGCTCATTCCACAGCTCCCAGGATTCCCTGCTAGAGTCGGTGCTGCACTGCTGGAGTCCTTGTGCCTGACCAGCGTTTCAGAAATGTGTGCCACTGGGCTAGGGGTTGCCAACCTCCAGCTGTACCTGGAGATCTCCCACTATTGCAATTGATCTTCAGATGGCCACAGTCAGTTCCCCTGGAAAAAATGGCTGCTTTGGAGGGTGGACTTTACGGCATTGGACTCTGCTGATGTCCCTCCCCTCCCCAAACCCAGCCCTCCCCAGGCTCCAGCCCAAAATCTCCAGGTATTTCCCAAACCAGAGCTGGCAAGCCTACCTTGGCCTCTCGGCAGCTCTCTCTGGTGAGTGTGAGATGGGAGTGGGATTGTCCAGGGTGAGCCCCGGTCCAGGGCACGCAAACACAGTTCCATGGCTCAAACCAGCATGTGGCATGTGCATTCACGACAGGGACGACCAATGGAAAGCTTAAATATCTTCTCTCATAACACCTCCCATACTGCCAGTTGTGCACCCACAAACTGACAGATGCACAGAAAGTCAAATCTTAGTTGCTTCGTTCTGTTCTTTGGGATACAAGAAGTGCCAAAGTGCTGAGGTAGAGATCCTGGGGTGTGAGAACAATGTGTGTCCCCCCCCCGCCCTTACCTGTGTATTCGTCTCTGTCATTAGAGACTTGCCTGGTCAGCTCTGCCATTTTCTGCTCTGCTGACTCTTGCTCCTATTGTTAGATATCTTTTTCCCTCAGTGTCCCCTCAGAGAGAAATATTGATGCGATATTTATCTCCCCAAGGTGTATTGTATGTCTTGTTATGTACATGGACACTTGACTGAGTTCACAGATTCAGCAGAACAGTGTAATTACAATCACTGTTGACAATTTGTCCTTTTAACCCGGGTTGAGAAGGAAGTAATTGATGGACTTCTCTTGCCTCTGACTAAACTGTACTTATACCGTGAATAAAACTTTGTGGGCCTTAAAGGTGCCACTGGACTCAGACTTCGTTCTGTATTTATTCTACGAAGTGTCATGCCCTTGGCCTCCAAGTTTTCCTCTGGTTAGTTGGGCTGTTTGAAACTCGGCCAGTTTGGTGCACTTTGCTGTCTTAAGGGGCAGACATTACTTCAAAAAAGCAACAAGGGATCCATAATGATAAAATGGCAGAGATGACGCTAGGGTTGCCAGGTCCCCACGTCGCTCCGGCGGGGGGATCTGGGGGGCCTGCTGGGGGTTAGCAGATTTAAAGGGCCCTTCCCACCAATCAACAGAAGCCCTTTAAATCTGGCAGGAGGGGAGGGAGAGGGGTGGCCACGGGTGGTCATTCTTGGGGGCGGGGCTTGGTGGCAGGGCTTGTGGGAGCCAGCAGCAGATTGGAGCCCTCAAAAGTGAGGGAACCTCCACCTGGACCTGGGGGTTGGCAAACCTAGAAGACACCAAATACCTTGGCAGTTGACTTAACAACTTGCTACCTCTGGTTTTTCTTCTGGTTTCTGGATCTGAGAAGAGGACGTGTAACCATTTCATGACTAATCAGGTTCAATTTGAAAGTGCTTTCTCTCGTAGTTTCTTCAGGCTCACGATTACTTTCCTAATCACAGTAATCAAAATTCCGTATAAAAATTAACATCTTGTTCCTGATTTGGGGGTTAAAAGTAGTTCCCCCCACCCTCACCCTCCAAGCTGCAGCTGCCAATTGCATTTCATTTCATAGAATTATAGAATCTTAGAATGTTAGAGTTGGAAGGGACCTTGCAGGTCATCTAGTCCAACCCCCTGCACTCTGCAGGAGCATAGCCGAAAGATAGCCCTACAACATACCCGAAAGATGGTTGTCCAGCCTCCGCTTGAAAACATCCAGTGAAGGAGCATCCACCACCTCCCGAGGCAGACTGTTCCACTGCTCAACTATTTGTTATACTGATGGCATAAAATGGTTGGCTGATGTTTCCCAGTGGGTGATAATTGTTTGCTTTGAGTACCGGGAGAGTTTGGAGAAAGTGGGCCTTCCTAGTTCAGGAGAAGGGGATATGCCTTCGGGAAAAGCAGCAGGTTTAGTCTGGAAGATATAGCAGAGGCGGCGACAGAGACTAGTGTGGATTTGCACTCTATTGTACATTTGCAAATAAATCAATTACAAAAACGCCAAAAGACTCTGGTGCTCTGTGCCTCCTCCAAAAGGAATCAAAAGTCCTGCCCTCAGAGCCTCGAAGGCAAAACGTACTTTTAAAAGTAAGAGGAGCTGATTGTCTTGGAGCAAAGAGAGAGCTGAGATGACTCAGCTGTCTGAACGACAGGAATAGTTGGATAAGAACAACGGCAAGCAAAGTGACAAATGACACATCATTTGTCACTGAGAAGTTTAGCAGTAGTAAAACAGACATCAAACAGCGTAAAACAGAAATTAGATGGTTATCAAACAGTGTAAGCCACCCTGAGCCTTCCTTGGCAGGGAGGGCGGGATACAAATTGAACAAACAAACAAACAAATAATAAATTATAAGAGAAACAATGGAATTTTGAGATTTTTAAAACAGAAGTTAGATTGGGAAAATATCTATCATAACACATTTTTTAAAAAATAATAAACTACATGTTCATGCATCCCTAGATCTTAGGGGCTGGCTGAACATTCCCCTTATTGACAGTTGCTTTGCATGCAGAAGGCCCCAGGTTCAATCCCCTGTATGTCCAGTTAAAAGGATTAGGTAGCAGGTGATGTGAAAAACCTCTGCTAGAGACCCTGGAGAGCCACCACCAATCCAAGCAGACAGTACTGACTTCGATAGATTAATGGTCTCACTCAGTATAAAGCAGATACATATGTCTGTGTACATAGCTCACACAAGGAATATTGTGATAGTAACTTGGCCCATCAGACTCTGGTTCTAGAACCTGTCAAGATCCCATTTAGCATGTCTAGTGGAGACAGAACTCTGACCTGGATGTCCCGAGCTCACCTGAGCTCAACAGATCTCAGAATTAAGCAGGGTTGGCCCTGGTTAGTATTTGGATGGGAGACCACCAAGTAAGTCCAGAATCACTACACAGAGGCAGGCAATGACAAACCATGTCTGAGTGCCTCTTGCCTTGAAAACCCCATGAGGGGTCACCATAAGTCAACTGTGATGATGGCACTTTACACACACACACAGAGTGGAGATAAAAGAGGGATCATTGTTGGATGGTTTGATGGATCAATTGATGGTGTTCATCTATCCAGCAACGGGCCCCAAGCAGTGTTCAAGTGCTCTATCTGTTAGCTTGACGATCCAAACAAGTTATAGGCAGGCAACTAATAGAGATAAAAACAGCATAGAAGCAAGCAACATTTGCAAGATAAGGTCAAAAAAGATATAATATAACAGTAATTTGGGCAACAGCCAACATATGTAGCTCAAAACTGATCCAGGTCAGAAGCACTACTTCTAATTTCAATGGGAAGAGATAATATTCACGCACAGCGTATAGAATCAGTCTTCCGATAAGAAGTATAAGAACTTTCCTATCTGAATGACACCTCAGATCTGGAGGTCACCCTTGTTGGCAGAGTTTAAATATGTAAGGAAGTGGAGCACTGACTGTTTAGAGAAACAGAAGTAGGTTTATTTAAGGAAGAGCAAACTGTTATAGAACATAGAAGAGAGAGAGCCTTAACTGTCTAACCTAACTGCTGTGAGAGGAATAAAGAACAACAGGAAGCTCTACAGGAACATGAAGCAAGTCCTTCATCTGTTCCCCTGTATGATGATCTTCAGATCTTCTTCATAAGCCTGCACTATAGATAAGAATGCCAGTCCCCAGGTGGGGGCAGGGATCCCCTGATTTGGGGGGCTCCCTCCAGATGCCAGCCAGCTGGCTGGTGGGGGGAAGTTGTTAAGTCGTGGGCTTAACAAGAGTCGGAGAGTGATTTCAGCAAGAATGCGGCTTTTATTCTTCAGCTTCAATACTTCTCCAACACGGTACAACATCAGTCAGCCAGAACGGCTTTAACATAGCAGCTGCTCTGTATTTAAACATTCCCGGCTAATATAGCCACACCCACTGTACAAATAACAACCTATCAGGTTGAACAGATAATGACCAATCACAAGCGCTCCTGCTCTGTAAGGTGATTGGAGGACACATCCTGGGCTAGTGCTCCTATTGGTTACATTAGGATCCTAGCCCAGGCCGAAGCTTTACATTACAAGTCAATGCAATGATTCACACACATCAGTATCATACAGTGCAATGCATTCAGGTCACTATGAATACATAACAGAAGTCCCACCCCAACAGTCGTCCACGGCCCTGCTTGAAAAGAGTGGGTGTCATGCATGCCTGCCCCACAAGCATCAGATTCCCAGCTTGCAGGGCAGGCATGCAGGGCACCCACTCCCACCACCACCGCCATTTAAAGGGGGAAAGCGGAGGGGCGTGTGTGCATTCCCAAGACAATGACAGCACTCTGCATGACATCATTGCATCGGGGACAGCCCCTCTGCTTTCCAGACTGCTCCCCCAAATCCCCCTGCTAGGGAGAAGATGGAACCTGGCAACCCTAACTGAAGACCTTGCATATTCCAACAATCCTAATACACAGGCCACTGCCGGGGGGGGGGGGGTTGCCAGGTCTAAATTGGGAAACTCCTGGAGATTTGGGGGTGGAGCCTGGGAAGGACAGGGACCTCAGAGGGGTACAAGGCCACAGAGTCCACCCTCCAAAGCATCCATTTTCTCCAGGAGAACTGATCTCTGTAGTCTGGAGATGAGCTGTGATTCTAGAGGATCCCCAGGTCCCACCTTGAGCCTGGCATCCTTATTACCCAGCTGATATCTTGGACTGTGAGCCTGTGGGCCGAGAATCATCTTTTAAATAATTTATTGTACAGTGCCTAGTAATTTCTGACACTGTATAAATAAAACATGATGTTGATAAATAACCATTCGCTCATGGTGTTGGGATTGCTACAGAATATGCCCCTGGTGTGATCTGGTCCATGGGGTTGCGAAGAGTCGGACTCGACTGTGTGACTGAACAACAAAAAATGCCCCAATGATCTTTTGTCCTGTGACGACGGGGTGGGGAATAAGGAAGCACAATTACCCATGTGCTCAGCTGCAGAGAATTTTAAAAGTAGAGAGAAAAACATACTGTTTTCACAATAGGGAGTGCCAGATAATTGCTTCCCAACAGGGGACCCCATTTGCATAGGACCCTACTCTGCTGCTTTCTCTGCACAATTCAGTCCTGCTCTTTTGGATCAGCGCTAGTAAAAACACACAGCAATAATCCTAACAGTAGAGTATTATAGTATTTAAATGGCACAAGGAAGGAAACAATCTGGATATGTAATACAGATGAAGGCTGGGGATGAAA
The DNA here is from genome assembly GCF_001447785.1 of Gekko japonicus. Lineage (NCBI taxonomy): Eukaryota > Metazoa > Chordata > Lepidosauria > Squamata > Gekkonidae > Gekko > Gekko japonicus. The sequence continues at coordinate 453,407 of NW_015176474.1, forward strand.
TAAACAATGGCAGTATGTCGAAATGTTCCAAGCAACTAACTGGAATAATACAGAAGGGGGGGGGGGAGAGAAGGGTACCCAAGAATAACGAACTCTGCTGTGAGCAGTAATCGGGCTTGTGGAAGCTGCCGGGGCACAGTGAGAAGGCCTGCTAAATCTGAACAAGTATTGTGCCTGTGCCTTCACAATAAATTGCAAAGGGAAGCCTTAGAAATGGCACTTCCATGTAGTTGCTGGGGAAAGATGGCCCACGTTGATAAGAGTAACAACCCACCTAAGAGATCTGTCGGCCTTTCAGCCAACAGCAAATAGCTGGAAGGATACAGTCGAGAACAGTAAAGGAGGCCAAATGCAAGCAATTCTTTCCAACTGCACCTCAAGCAAAAATAAAGGGGGGGGGGAGCTGAAAGGTGTGGCTGCCTGTTGTGATGGGAAACTGAGACTCAGATTAAGTTCCAGCAAGAGGTATTTGAAAAATCAAAGCTTGTGTAACAACAGCCGCAGAGGTGTGTGACTCCAGCTATGCTGAAGCAGATCCCCTTGCTGCCCTTTTTTGCTTCTCGCTGTCTTATGCTACAGCTCAAAAAATATAGCATCACACTTCTAGACAGAGAGGTAGGCTCTGTCTCAGTAGTACAGCTTTCCATGTAGGAGGTCCTAGGCCTCTCTTTGCCCCCGGTGGGTCCCCACCCCACTCCCAACTGGTTGCCAGGTACCTTCACTGAGCAGGTGGTAAAAGGTAAAGGTAAAGGTTTCCCTTGCTCAAAAGCCAGTCGAATCTGACTCTAGGGGGCGGTGCTCATCTCTGTTCGCAAGCCGAAGAGCCAGCACTGTCCAAAGACTTCTTTGTGGTCATGTGGCCGGCATGACTAAACGTCGAGGCGCACAGAACGCTGTTACCTTCCCACCAAAGTGGTACCTATTTATCTACTTGCAATTTCTTGCTTTCAAACTGCTAGGTTGGCATGAGCTGGGGCCAGAGACGGGAGCTCACTCTGTCATTTTGCACTCGGGTCTCGAACTGCCGAACTACAGACCTTCCGGTCTCCAGCTCAGCGTCTTAACCACTGAGCCACCGCAGCTCAGAGGTAGCAGGTGGAGCCAACCACAAATATCAGGGAATGAGGTCATACATAACTCTAGTGACTCTTCAACATTTCAGGCAGAAGTTCTGGTCAACAGAAGGCCTTTTAAAAGGAACATATTATTTAAAATATTTTCTTGTATATTTCTTCAGTCATGCAGTGAAAATCCTTGTGTTGTGGTGACAGCTGCTGCCAAAGCAACGTAAAAGCCAGCAGTAGCATGTGGAGGAGTGGGGAATCAAACCTGGTTCTCCCAGATTAGAGTCCGTGCTCCTAACCACTATACCAAACTAGAGACCACAAGAAGAACCGAGGAATAGGAGGGGCTACAAGGCATAGACTATGTGTGACACAGACTGTAAGCGTACAAACAAGCTAACCAGAGAAGCAGAAGTCTTGTAAAAGTGTTGTCTAACAGTGCAATGACAAGTCAAGTTGGGGAGGGGCTGTGGCTCAATGGTAGAGCATCCAGTTTGCATGCAGAAGGTTCCAGGTTCAATCTCCAGTTTAAAAGGACCAGGCTGTAGGTGGTGTGAAAGATCTCTGACTGAGACCTTAAAGAACCACTACTAGTGTGAGTAAAAATATTGACTTTGATGGACCAGAGGTCTGATTCAATATAAGGCAGCAATCCTGTGTTCATTGGGTTAAAGTCAGGGCTCTAGTCGGGGGGGAGCTCTCAGGTACGGAGCTCCGGAAGAGAACCTCTAGGGGGCGGGGCGGTCACGTGGTGAAGCCCCGCCCCCTTCTTTACCCCGCCCTCTGCTTCGATCCTCATTCCGTTTGGGAATGAGGATGAAGCAGGAGGGTAAGTAGCCGGGCCTTCTGACACACTTCCGGTGATGTCAGGGGGTGTGGCCTTCTGTCACTTCCGGTGATGTCAGGGGGTGTGGCATATGCAAATAAGTTATGCTAATGAGTTATGCTAATGAGCTCCGGCAGCTCTTTTTCTACAACAAGACCCCTGGTTAAAGTTAAACCCTTCTAAGTCCATTGACTTCAATGGAGTTAAAGATCTAACTCTGTTCAGGATTGCACCGCCATCTGTGCAGCTGCTTCTAGTCCCCAGTGTTGGAAAAGTGCTTGTGTGGGAAGTGACCACATAACTTGGGAGGTCCACATGGGTATGTCTTCTGTATGTTACCACTGTGTTGCCTGTCCTGAGCACACCGGAGGTGATAGCAGCAAAACTGCAGTAAATGTACGGTTAAGTCTACTTCTCAGAAATTTAAAGCAGAGGAGGATTCTGGGATATGATCAACAGATGTCACTGCACCCAATCCTTGTTGGAGACCAATATGTCTTCCTGTACATATAAAGGATATGCATGGAAGACAGGTGTTTTCGGAATGGAAAGATCTTTGTGGGTTTTGCAAGAAAGCTCCATGAACAAGAACTGTCATGCTCACAGATTTTTCCCAAATAATCTGTGAAGGGTTTCCGTTTTGACACAATATGCTTCCTGTGTATTCTTCCATGGAAATAATTCCAAAGCAGTCATGTAGAGGGAAAACGTTCTCATAATTCTGCTGGTGCAGCCAGCATGGCTGAGGGAACGAGTTGTGATTCCAGTTTAAATGTATTTATTAGCTTAAAAACTTTGTAGCTGTTTTTCTCCCTTGAGGAACTCAAGGTGGCTTACAATATAATCATTATTTTAAAACACATTAAAAACAGTATAAATAAAACAACAAATTTTAAAAGACACAGAAGGTCACAATCTAGATTTAAGAACTCCAGTTAGAACTGCCAATAAATAAAAGCTAAATCAGTTAAATGCAGTCTAAAATAAAACTGCCTCCTGAAGATCAACAGTGAGGGGGCCAGAGGCATGTCCCTGGGGAGGTCGCTGCATAATTGTGCCTCCACTGTGAACTCTGAAGTGGCTTTTTCCTTTCAGCCCCAGGACATGGTTTCCAATGGGCATTGTAAGAATGGCTTACTTTACAAGGCTGTGAAGATTACAACAGGAGAATGTGTGAAGCACTTCACTGAACACAGAACGCTGAAACAGCTATATCATGTACTAGAGCTATCTGGAGCTGCGGTGGCTCAAGTGGTTAAGACGCTGAACTGCAGGCTGTGGAAGATCAGTAGTTCAGCAGTTCGAGACCTGAGTGCCGCATGACAGAGTGAGCTCCCGTCTCTAGTTCCAGGTCCTGCCAACCTAGCAGTTCAAAAGCAAGAAATTGCAAGTAGATAAATAGGTACCACTTCGGTGGGAAGGTAACAGTGTTCCGTGCGCCTTGGTGTTTAGTCATGCCGGCCACATGACCACGGAAATGTCTTCGGACAGCACTGGCTCTTCGGCTTTGAAACGGAGATGAGCACCGCAACCCTAGAGTCGGATTCGACTGGCTTTCAAGCAAGGGAACCTTTACCTTTACCTCTACTAGAGCTATGAGAGCCAGTTTGGTGTAGTGGTTAGGAGCGCAGACTCTCATCTGGGAGAACTGGGTTTGATTCCTCACTCCTCCACATGCAGCTGCTGGTGTGACCTTGGGTCAGCCACAGTTCTCTCAGAGCTGCTCTCTCAGGAGCAGTCCTTGAAAGAGCTCTCTCAGCCCCGCCTACCTCACAGGGTGTCTTGTTGTGGGGAGGGGAAGAAAAGGGAGATTATAAACCACTCAGAGACTCTTTCGGGTAAAGGGCAAGGTACAAATCCAATCTCCTCCTCCTCCTTCTTTGAGCCTCACCTGTGGTACCCGTGGACATAACTGTGTCTACCAATGGGCTTCCTAGTACTCATTTCCTACTTCTTCTGTAAACCAAGGAGTCAGTCCTGGGTCCCCCAACCCCATCTGAGCAGGAGGTGCTTAGAAGAACCCAGGAGACATCATCATCTTTGTGCCTGCAAGAAGTATTCATTAAGACCCAACTGCCTCCATCCCAGGAGGTCCCTCTAGATGCCCCTTTAATATCAGGTTAATCTGCAGCAATTAGCTGGTGATGTTATTTCGCTCGATGCCATGAAAAGCTTCAACTGCCCATTTCTGCACACTGGCCCTCCATTAAAGGGACAGGACTTTTTACAAAAAGTCCTGCCCTTTTAACAGGGTCTTAATGGGATGTTGTTTACCCAGTGATGTAATTTCTATGTCATGAAATTCTTCAGCTGCCCCTTTCCATACATGAGCTGTCCGTTAAAGGGACAGGGCATTTTTCTCGGGGCTTTTTGGCAATCCTGCTGTGTGGTACAAAGGAGGCTGGGCAAATGGAACAGGGCCAGTATCGGCTGCCTCCACCCCCCTCTTGCCTGCCTCACTGTCCTCACCAGACAGTCCAGGGGGTATCAGGTTGACAAGTCTCTGCTTCGTCTTTTTTTAACTCAACACAGAAAGCAAATCCCTCCCTACAAAAACTGTTATGGCCCAAGACCCTACAGTTGTCCAATGCTTTACGATGCCCTAGAGCACAGGAATAGAACTGCAAAAAGGCACCCAGAGTACAGATGCCAAGGGCCAAGGGAAGATGCGACCTTGATTAGACAAAGAGGAAACAAAAGATCCACTGAAGTGCAAAGTGAAATACCCACTGTGAGAAGGGTCATCTATAAAGCAAACACACTGATTAGCTATTATTTTAGATTCCAGCCACAAAAGAACAGCTGGTGTTTGGAACAAAAAAGGACAAATATTACAGAAGACTTAGCAGGTGTTTTAAGACAACGCCTAACACATCAAAGAAAACAATCTTGTGTCCTTCCTGAGTTAATGGCAAAATTCACCTGCTCTATCTGAATTCCAAAACATCTGTAAGCAAAAACCCTTTTGCTATATGTTTGAGCTAATCATATAAGTTACATCTCCCGCCACAGTTAAATTTTGCCCCAAACAAATATTAGCAAAGGAAATCAGTTTCTTCCCTGTAAATCCCGGGAGCTTTTAGGAGGTGGAACCTGATGAAGGGGGAGTGGTTTGGATGCTGAGACATCACAGCCCCCCCCCCATCCCCACGCTCTAGTAATTCGTCTAATCTCTATGGTAAAGACCACAGAAATCATGAAAAATTTCACTTCTAGGTGACATCACAGCATCTTCAACATACTTCTGCCTCCCCTCCCTTTCCCCCCTCCTGCTGCTTAGCTGATTTCATGTGGGCAAATAAGGGTGGTGATATTTTAAACCTTTTTAAAGCAATGGTCTCGTTCTCTTATGGGCAAAATGCCACATCAAAATGCAATGTGTATATAAAAAATCTCCGGTCCAAAGAGGCCCAGATCTGGGGGAGCACGTGAGAATGTGTACTTACCCCTAGTCTCTGGATACAAGACAGAGTGCCCTGTTTGCAGTCCTACATAGCAAATCCTATTGAATACAGTAGGAATTTCTGATTTAACATGCATAGGATTGTACCATTAGTGGTAACTAGTGCATTGAGAAGTGGGTTTTAGTAAAGGTGCGGGTACATGAGGTATGATTTCTCTCCTGCATTGATATTCTGTACTGTTGTTACAACACAGTCACAAAAGGAGAGGTTGCGTTAGGCTGGTACCTGCATAGGGACCCGTGCTGATATGTTTTCTAGTCTAATTGCAAGGGACAACTAGTTGTCTGTGCCTACCATTAGATCTGGCTCTGCTTCCATTGACCATGGTGCCATCTGTTCCACTACCACTCCAAACAGGTACTCAGCTACCGATGTCTCTGTACAAGAGAAAAATCAAGGGAGATGAAGAGCCCAGGACCAGAATGCAGTGGCATCTAAAGAAAGATGACCCCACTGGCATATCGAACTTTTTGTTAATCTTAATTGCCTTTCTCTTTTTGCTAGCCCAAGATCAGACTTTAACATTTATTAATTAAGACTATGCAATGTCCCCCCTTCTCCATCTTGGATTACTTACAAACATGCATGACTATTAAAGGGATGTATCAGGAACACAATGTTAGGACACATGGATTTGCATACCAATTTTTGTCAAAACTTTTTGTCAAAACCTAACCAAGAAGCATGCATGAAAATGTTTGCAAAGAAATGGGGCACGGGTCCAAGAGGCTTTGATTTAAACCTAGCTGGTCCCTGAAGAAGAAGAGATTGAATTTATACCCCACCCTTCACTACCTAAAGGAGTCTCAGAATGGTTTACAATCTCCTTTCCCTTCTCCTCCCCACAACAGACACCCTGTAAGTTCGGTGGGGCTGAGAGAGCTCTTTCAAGGACTGCTCTTGAGAGAACAGCTCTGTAAGAACTTGTAACCGACCCAAGGTCACGCCAGGGAGGAGTGGGGGATAAAACCCGGTTCTCCCAGTGTTAGATCGCGCTAACAAAGGACTCGTAGAGTGATTCAGCAAGTGATTCAGCTTTATTGGAAGTAACGAACAAGCACTAAACTCAGTAAGAAACCAGAACAGAAAACAGTGGGAGCTTATGCTCCTTTTAAACATAACCGGGCTAATGTAGCCACGCCTATTTACAAATAACAACCAATGAGATTGCTTAGTTAAGGACCAATGAAAGTCTTTCCCTCGCAGGGAAAAGGCACAGTTCTGATTGGTCGCTGTTACGAAGCGACCAATAGGAAGTTCGCTCAGAGGAGCCTGGTCTGGCTCGAAGCTTAACATAGGAGTCCTATGAGGTGATTCATGTAATCGTTTCAATACATTACACCCAGATTAGAGTCCACACTCCTAACCACTACACCAAACTGGCTCTCTCTGGTGTGGTGGATAGGGTTGCCAACCTTCAGGTGGGGCCTAGAGGGCTGCGATCACACACACTAAATCACACACACATAATCCACTTTCAGTTAACTTTCCAGCTGGATTTTACTGTGTGAACTAACAAAATCCAGTTGGAATGTGCATTGAAAGTGGATTGAAAGTGCAGTATTTAGCATGTGTGATTGCAGCCCAGATATCCCGCTATTACAACTGGTCCTCAGATGACAGAGATCAGTCCCCCCTGGAGAAAATGGCTGCTTTGGAGGGCGGACTCTGTGGCACTGTACCCTGCTGAGGCCCCTCCCCTTCCCAAACCCCGCCCTCCCCAGGCTCCACCCCCAAAATCTCCAAGTATTTTCCAGTCCAGAGTTGGCAGCCCTAGTAGTGGATCAGGCAGTGAAACAAACAAACAAACTTGCAAGAGGCCCAACAAGAAAACATCTTGGATACACAGGAGTTATTTCCTGCAGGAGCACACAGGAGCAGAGCTCCGGCAGTAAAAAGCCCAGGGGGTGGGCACATGCAACAAGCCCCACCTCCTGCTCCCAGCAGCTCACAGTCAGAGCAAGAAGGAGCCAGGTAAGTTGCAGAGCCCCAGCCCAAAACAGTCCAGTGGCACCTTTAAGACCAAGTTTTCTTCAGGTATAAGCTTGCCCTCCTCTGTGAGGAAAGATCTGCATGTGTGTGTCCCCCCCCCAATAGCTAGCAATCCAAAACAGTTCAGTGGAGCCTGAGCGGCGGGTGTTGCCTTCCAACATACTTCCGGTGATGTCAGGGGGTGTGGCATATGCAAATACGTTATGCTAATGAGTTATGCTAATGAGCTCCTGCACCTCTTTTTCTATGAAATGACCCCCTACACAAGAATATTAGCTGATAACAGTGTTATGGGTTTTTGTTTTTCAATCGATGCTACTCCTATACTCCTTTCTGCTCCCCTGTTTCCATTTATGCCATAAGAACTCCTCCCAGTTAAAAGCACAGCAAGGACCAGATGGCTTTGAGCAAAATAAGAAATGAGATGTCAAGTGGTGCCATTATTAGGCAAACCCTTTTCTTTAAGCCATCAGAGAAGCGCTCTTGAAAGCAGCAATATTCAATGTCTGCTTAATAGCCACAAATTCCCTTTTTTTTCAAGTGGGCTTTTAATGCTTTGTGCCCTAGATCATCAGCTCAGTGTGCAAAATGCTTGTAGAAAGTGCTGCTCCACACCCACCCCTTTTTACCTCTTCCGAATCACCTCTTAGCAATGGCTCTGCTCTTACACTTCAGATGGGGAGATCCAGCGCTACACCCTATTTGTCTGAAGAAGTGTGGTTTGCACACGAAAGCTTGCACTATGAATAAAACTTGGTTGGTCTTAAAGGTGCTACTGGACTCAAACTTTGTTCTGCTGCTTCAGACCAACATGGCTGACCCCACCTGAATTTCTCTTACACTTCAGTAAGTCTTTGCCCTTCAGAGCCCTAGAAAAGAAAAGAAAAGAAAAGAAAAGAAAAGAAAAGAAAAGAAAGGCCACCCTCCACTTTGAGATTCTAGTTCTGGGCAAAGGCACTGTTTTGAAAGCACTGGCTCCACATAGCACCGAGATCACGGTAAGGGCAACAGTTTGAAACAGAGTTTTTAAAAACTTTCTCTCTGCCTGCTCAATATTGCTCTGCTGCTGAAACCCAAGTTATTAGATGTGTAATTAAACTGATGTGCTCAAACAAAGAAATGCTACTTACAGCTCATCAGAGAATGAGTCTACATTTTTCAATATTTGTCATGCATTGATACTTCAGATATTACGGGACACCACAGATTAAAAGGGGGTATTGTGCTAATAACAAAGGCAGTGATTTTAATCTACGAGGCTTTCAAATGAAAATGGTCTGTTTGCAATCAAGACAGTGCGGCGGCTATTTTATTAATAGTAATTATAAGTAATTATAATATTGAAATGTACTACAGTGTGAGATGTATTATGAATACGCTACAGAGATTGAGCCAAATGGTTGTTTGCATCCCAATTAAAAACTGTTTTCTGTAAAGACTGCCAGAATTTCTCCTGGGAGTGAGGTAGGATGGAGGCTGACACAGCTTTTCCCCTGCATGCTGCTTCCGGATAGAAGACTGTTTCGCAGTCTAAGCCTGCAATGCCTTTGCGTCTCCTTTAAAATATTGACCCTAGGCAGACTGTTCCAGTTCCCATATTTCTTTCATTAAGGAAATTCATTTATTCATATCCCATGTTTCTCCCCAGTGGGGACCCAAATAGGGACGCCAGCCTCCAGGTGGGACCTGGGGATCCCCCGGAAATACATCTCCAGACCACAGAGATCAATTCCCCTGGAGAAAATGGATGCTTTGGAGGGTGTACCCCCTGAGGGCTAGGTTGCCAGGTCCAATCTTCTTCCAGGTGGGGGGATTAGGGGATGTCCCAGGAGAGGGCATGGCCATCCTCGACGTGATGACATCACGTAGTGACGTCATCATATCCTGGACGCAGATTGTGCACACCCCCTCCATTTCCCAACCATTTAAAGGGAACCTTCCCTTTAAATGGTGGTGGTGGGGAATTGAGGGCCAAGCACTCCTGCCCTGCAAGAGGGGAACTCACCTCTTGTAGGGCAGGAGCCAGCAGCCCCCACTTGGAAAGAGCGAGTGCTGCCTACTCTTTTCAAGCAAGGCTGCAGAAACTGTTGAGGGTGGGGCTTCCCCCCCACCGGCCAGCTGGCCGGCGTTGGGTTTGATACCTAAAAATCGGGGGAAACCCTACCCACACCTGGGGACTGGCATTCCTACTGAGGGTCCTACCCTTCCCAGGCTCAACCCCCCAAACGCCAGGAGTTTCCAAACTGGATCTGACAACTCTACCCCGCCCTCATCCAACTCTAGACCCAAAGCAGCTTACACCGTTCTCCTTTCCGCCTCCATTTCATCCTCACAACTACTTTTTGAGGTAGGTCAGGCTGAGAGTGTGCAATGGGCACAAGGTCACCCAGCGACCTTCCATGGCAGGGTAGGGATTCAAAGACGGGAGTTCCAGATCCCATTCTGATCACTACCGCACAGTGGTGCTTTTATTTTTCCCACTTGCTATTGCATATAAAAGCAATTCAGTTCTTCTGTTCAAAAGTATATATGTCAGACTTACCCCAACCACTAAGTGTCTGCTTAGTTTTAGTCTTAAGTGCAGCATTGTGTCAAGAGAACACCAAGCCCCTTGGATATTCTAGCTGGAAGAGAGGGGTACAATGAGTTCTTAGCCCCCTTGTGGTGAAGAAGATTGCCATCAAATCACAGCTAACTTATGGTGACCCCCCACAGAGTTTTCAAGGCGAGAGGCATTCAGAGGTGGTCTGCCATTGCCTGCCGCTGTTGGGGGGGCTCCTTCCCACCACCGCCAGCTGGCCAGCAGGGGGAAGCCCCGCCCCCGAGAAAGACCACCCAGCCTCCCCCACCTCTTCCCAACAGCTTTAAAGACACCCTTTAAATACAGCTTGGAGCGCCGCCCCCAACAGCGTTTAAAGACACCCTTTAAATGCTGTTGGGGAGAGGTGGGGGCCACCGCTCCCCAATGTGATGATGTCACTTCTGTCTGAAGTCGTCACGTTGGGGACTTCCCCACCCCCTCCAGTAACACCCCCCACAGACCCCCGCTGGAGACTTTGAGGGACCTGGCAGCCCTCGTTCTCTCTTGGGGAGCAGGGCTGGTGAGGCTGCTGCAGAAAGAGGGATCCCTCGTCCGAAAGGGGCGAGTCGGTCTGAGACCAGGTGCTTAGAGAAGGCTAGGACTGTATAGTCAGATGCCTTAGGATTACTAATAAAGAAGAGAAGAAGAGAAGAGATTGGATTTATACCCCACCCTTCACTACCCAAAGGTGTTTCAGAGCGGCTTACGAACTCCTTTCCCTTCCCCTCCCCACAACAGACACCCTGTGAGGTAGGTGGGGCTGAGAGAGCTCTTGACAGAAACTGCTCTTTTTTCAAGAACAGCTCTTATCAGAACTATGGCTTGCCCAAGGCCATCCAGCAGGTGCAAGTGGAGGAGTGGGGAACCAAACCCGGTTCTCCCAGATTAGAGTCCACACACTTAACCACTACACCAAACTGGCTCTCTTTGTTGGTCTTTGTTGGTCTTAAAGGTGCCACTGGACTTTAAATTTACCTTAGGATTTATTATTTTACTGATTTGCCTACCTTTACTGTGCTCATTTCTCCTACATGTTTTGAACTATGGTTGTTATTAAATCTATTTAATAAAACTAGTTTATTACTCTGCCTGGGTCCTCACACCTCATTTGGTCACATATAAAGGGGAAACCTACTGGGGAAATACTGTATAGAGGGGTAGGAGGCGTGTTCTGGGCCCTCCTGAGGAGACCCATACCAGAGTGATGGCGGCCATTAGAGAACCTTTCTAGCCATTCCCTTGACAGGACTGTTTGAGAAGAGGGTCATGTAGGATTGCCAATGTTATGTATGTTTATTGCTTTGAGGATATTTAATACTACTGTGGCCTTCCGTGAGATGTACCTGTGCTGAACCTCTAGGCTTCCACAGAGAAAATCTTCACAGAGGGGTAGCTTGTTGTTTGCACGTTTTGATAGCTGATAAAAACATACAGCCGAGGAAGGGATTCTTTGGAACCTGGGGCTAAGATTGTGTTGAAGATGGCTTGTTCATATCCGGCATTTGTACAGTTGAGAAATTACCATCCAAATTAACCCTGCCAGAGCAATGTAATTCTAAGCTTTGGGAAATGATAGCATTCTGAAGAATTCAAAGGCACTACCTTTTTTTAAAAAAAATTCCAAACACTGAAAATCTTTCTTTTGAAGCATGATAACAAGGAAGGACAGGAGTCAAAATCTGTTTTTCTCTAAGGAGATTACCCCCTGTGATTCCCATTTCCTTTCTGACTAAATTAGGTAAGATTAAAGAGATATAACAGCTTGAAGGCTAAGAGCAGAATTTACATGGTGAAAAATTTGAACTGAAATGTTAATTTATTGCAGACGATTGTTCCAAAAAGAATCCCCACCAAAATATTGTAATATTAGTGGTGGACAGTTTTAAATTGGGTGTTTGTTTCTTTGTGTGACTGGATGTCCACACATATGCCAGGGGCTAGAAAGATAGTTTGAGAACAACAAAAGCAAGTTGGTTATATTAAAGAAAGGGGGGAAGAGAGAAAGGAGAGGGGGGAACGGATTCATTGCAAATGCATTGGGAGGCTCCCTGTGGAGGGTATTAATACCACCACTCTCATTCAGTGCTGTTTTCAACGTATTTGGATATATTTGCCACATATAATAGGTTTTATGAGATATATTGTCCGAGTCCATATTTCGTTTTCCTTCTGCCCTGAGATTCTTCCCCAACCCAGTTTTCTATAATAATATAACTAAGGCTCTGCAGATTCTGGAGTTACAAGGTTCCAGAAATTTCTATTTGATTTGCATTTTGATCTCCTAAAAACTGTGGCTTTAAAACAACAAGATTATTGCGTTTATTGTCACCCTGATAAGTGTGGGGAAGGTCTGTTGAGAAGTCTCAGAAGTGAGAAGAGGACTAAAGGCTGGGCAGGATTTCCAGGATGCAGAGTTCTGCCCTCCTCTGTTTTATCCTCACAACAACCTGGTGAGGTTGGTTAGGCTACGAGGCAGTGACTAGCCAAGGTCACCCACCAGGTTTCATGGGTGAGAGAGGGCAATAGAATCTGGGTTTCTGGAGTCCTCAACTAACACTCTTAAGTTAACCATTCAGCCCCGTAGCTAAGAGGTTTGGGGGGAGGGGGCCTGGGGGGGGCCACCAGCCAATTAAATCAAAGTTAATATAATTGGTGGAACTCCTAAGGCAGCCCTGCACACACACACCCAGGCTCCAGGGTAATGCCCAGTGGCCACAGCTTCCCTCCCCACCCCCCTGCAAGGGCAGATCAGTCCCCTGTGTAAGTCATAGCCCTACTGACAAGAGAACCAGCACTGAAATGGGCGACTGCGGTGCATGCTTCAGAGAAATCCAGGGGGCGAGAATTCCACTCCCTCAGCTCCCCGCTCAGCTCCTTGGCACCAACCGTCAGCCTCGTCCTCCCGCAGTTCCACCCAGAGCCTTCCCGACAGCCGCACCCACTTCTAGGCACTCTTCCCTTGGGGCGGGCAGCCTCAGGGGCTGGCTGGCTTGCTCTCCGTCCTTCCCTCCCTCACTCGGTGGGTCATCACTCCTCAGATCGGCTGCAGGGCTCTTCAGGGCATGGGTGGGCTGGCAAGCAGTGCAGCGTCCTTAAGCTGAGGAGCCGCTTTGGGGAGCTGCAGGACGAGCCCCGCTCTGCGGAGCAGCGAAGATGCGCCTGGGAAAGTGGGCGCCGGCACCAGGACTGAGGGAGGCAGGCACCCAGGAGCAGCAGCAGGTGGCGCGGAGTCACCGGCTACTGGGCTGAGGGCAGAAACGTGGGAGAGCCAAGGATTGGGGAGGGGCCCATAAAAACCGTGAGGAGGCGGGCCCCATGGGCCCCGCGGTAGCTACGGGCCTGTAACCATTACACCATGGTGGCTCTCAGTGCATAATCAGTTGTCACCCCAACAAAATCAGGTGGGCAGCCATGTTGGTCTGAAGCAATAGAACTACATTTGAGTCCAGTGGCACCTTAAAACCAACAAAGTATAATCCTGGGTATCAGCTTTCATGTGCATGAACACTTCCTCAGATACACTGAAAGAGTTTTCCTCAAGCCTTACATATGGGGGAGGGGTTAGTTGCCAGGAAGGGCTAGTTAGTGCCAAGATGCATAAGTAACTGCCCTGACCTGGATACTCCAGGAAAGCCTGATTTCATCAGATCTTGGAAGCTAAGCAGGGCTCACCCTTGCAAGTATTTGGATGGGAGACCTCCAAAGGATACCAGGGCTGGGAGGCAGGGGCAGGCTCTCAAGCCACTTCTCTGAACCTCCTTTATGCCCCAGTAGGAGTCACCAGAGGCCACCACGACTTCCAGACATGGGAACACACATGCACACACGCACACATGCAAAAATACTACACACAAAAAAGATGCACAGGTCACTGAGTCATAAGTATAGCTGAGATAAAAGCAGTTGGTAGACCTGTGAATGGCAGCAAATTAGCACACAAATACAAGAGTTAACAAACAGATGTGAGAACTAAGTTTGGGTTCAGTTGCCACCTCCAAGACCAACAAGATTCAATTCTGAGTATAAGCAAGATCTGAGAGATTTAGCATGTGTAGATGCACACTTCCTCAGATACAGTGAAACAGATTTCCTCTAGCATTACATAAAAGTAGGGGGTTTAGTTGCCAGGAAGAGACGCTCACTCACCTGTGTGCCTTCTGAAGCCACATAAGAACATCTGTCTGTCTGTCTCTCCCTTGCACTGCCCCCTCCTGGAAATGTCAGTTCTTCATAATCATAAGAAAGATGCTTGTCCACTGAGTTGGAGCTCTAGCCATGAAAGGCGCCCTGTGCTGGTTCAGCTGCATGCCAAGAGTGGTTCTGATTTTGTGACTGAACTCCTGCTCCAACCTAGCCCAGCACCCAACCTGGTTCTAAAAAGGTAAAGGCTCCCTTGCTCGAAAGTCAGTCGAATCCGACTCTAGGGGTGCGGTGCTCATCTCCCTTTCAAAGCCGAAGAGCCAGCGCTGTCCGGAGACGTTTCCGTGGTCATGTGGCCGGCATGACTAAACACCAAGGCGCACGGAACGCTGTTACCTTCCCACCAAAGTGGTTCCTATTTATCTACTTGCAATTTCTTGCTTTTGAACTACTAGGTTGGCAGGAGCTGGAACTAGAGACGGGAGCTCACTCCATCATGCGGCAACTCGGGTCTCAAACTGCTGAACTACTGACCTTCCACAGCCTGCAGTTCAGCGTCTTAACCACTTGAGCCACCGCACAGTGAAGTATTGAGGAGGAACCGCTTAAGATGGCAGGAGAGGGATTACATTTTTCAAAGTTCCCCTACGAACTAGCACAACATGTGAAGGACTAGACTAGAACCTTCCTCCCTGGCATAATGTTTTGATTGTACGGAGTGTTATGTATTGGGGGGGTATTAAAAATGTGACCCATCCCTTGCCTATCATATGAAGTGGTGCAGTCTATTCTGTCATCTTGTTTTGTTGCATGGCCTCCATGAGAGACAAGAGACGTCTTTATTTATTTATTTATTTATTTATCATTCAGATTTTTACCCCGCCCTCCCAGCCGAAGCCGGCTCAGGGCGGCTTACATAAGAACATGTAATTAAATTGAAACATCAGTTAAAAGAAGTTCTAAAACCATACTAAAGTACTAGTTGTTAATATTTATGCAATATTCATACAACAGTAGCAGCCAATAATCACTATACGAAGTTCTCATCTCACAGTCAGCTCTTAGTGTTTGTTTGGAATGTCCTTGCGGACATGGCTGTTCTTTAGGCTGTCAATGGCAATTCCAGCATCCAGTGCCAACTGACGTTCTTCACTGGTGGTGGCGGCTTACCAGCACAGCAGAACAAGCAGCTAGGGTTGCCAACTCTGGGCTGAGAAATTCCTGGAGATTTGGGGGAGGGCAGGGATTGGGGAGGGACTTCAGCGGAGTCTAAAGCCATAGAGGCCACCTTCAAAGCAGTCATTTTTAAGTCTATGTAGTCTAGAGGCAAGTCGTAATTCAGGAGATATCCAGGCACTACCTGGAGGTTGGTAACCCTACTAGCAGCTGAAGTTGGCTGAGCTTTTCTCTTAGACAGAGTCACCCACTGCTGCTCTTGAAGGGGCATTTATTTATTTATTTTGGTGTAGTGGTTTGGTGTAGTGGTTAAGTGCGCGGACTTTCGTCTGGGAGAACCAGGTTTGATTCCCCACTCCTCCACTTGCACCTGCTGATGTGACCTTGGGCAAGCCATAGTTCTGGCACAGCTGTTCTTGAAAAAAGAGCAGTTTCTGT
>NW_015176474.1:469279-472453 GCF_001447785.1 Gekko japonicus
CCCCAACCGGACTTTGGGGGGGTTTTTTTGCATCCTGAAGCACTACACAATGGGCTACATCAGCCAAAATTCCTGTCTCTGAATCATAACTAAAGATATATGTTAACCATTGTTTGGCCACCTCAGAGTCAGAGTCTATACTATGCAGAATGTCAAAAGATCTTCTTATTAAAAAGGAGGCAAAAAGTGTTCCCTTCCTCCAGAATGCCTGCTGGGACCCTGGTTCCTCAGCAGAGCCTTTCCTAAAAGAAGCTTAAGCCTCACTCAGCCTGGCTCTGGTTCTGCAAGCTTCCTAGATAAAAAGATGGGATAGAATGTATTCATGTGACCACAGAAGCAATACAAGGTGAATTTTGCCAAGAAAAAAAAAGATCTCTCTCTTTCCACTGTGTGTTGTTAGGGAGTGCCAAAGTAAGAATCTCTCAGGAATGGGTCAGGCCTGCCTTGTCAAAAGAGGGTTGTACTAGACGTCTCCTGAGCAGGGTTGACAACTCCAAGTTGGGAAATACCTGGAGATTTGGGGGTGGAGCCTGAGGAGGGTGGGGTTTGGGGAGGGGAGGGACTTCAGTGCCAGAGAGTCCATCTTTTCTCCAGGTGAACTGATCTCTCTTGCCTGGAGATCACTTGTAATAGAGGGAGATCACCAGCCATCACCTGGAGCTCCTCCTGAGCTCCCTTCTAACTTTGTTTCTCAGATCAGATGGCCACAGCATGGAGCACAACACCAGGAAGTTGCACATATCTTATTACTCAACTGGGCCCAAACCAGATGCCTCAATCTGTCCAGGGACAAAAGTGGGGTATAATAGCTAGACAAATAAATACATGTGTTCCTATTCATGTCCTATAAGAGCAAATATAAAGAAATTTGTGCGCAGACTCTAATCTGGGAGAACCAGGTTTGATTTCCCAATCCTCCAGTTACAGCTGCTGGATGACCTCGGGCAAGCCATAGTTCTGTCGGAGCTGTTCTCTCAAGGACAGTTCTCCAAAGAGCTCTCTCAGCCCCGCCTACCTCACAGGGTGTCTGTTGTGGGGAGGGGAGGGGAAAGGAGTTTGTAAGCCACTCTGAGACTCCGAGTGAAGGGTGGGGTATGAATCCAGTTTCTTCTTCCTCCTGTTCCTGTAGCTTATTATCAAAATGTACTAATGTCATGTAATGGAACTGTGCACCAACACGTCAATGCAATCAATTTCCCTTAAACAAACAAACAAACCAATAAACATTAGCATCATGCTGGCCATGCAATTTAGTGTTGCCAGCTTTGCAAGCAAAGAGGAACCATTTGGCCTATTTGTTTCAGCTGCTGAGTGGCTAAACTGAGTAGACGGCCCCTGACAGGTGCACCGTGAGCCTGGCGCCCCAGGGTCGCCTGTCCCTGACTCCAGTCGTGAGGGACGGGAGCATAATGCAGAATGCAGACGTATTTAGAGGTGGCACAGAATTTTTATCCCTTCCTTCCTTCCAAGCCAGATGGTTCCTAGTACTGCCAAAGCTTTCAAAAGCCAGCCCAAAAGATTATTTCTTATTTGGTTTTGGGGTTTTTTTTGCTTTAACCTGTGTCAACTGTCCTGGGAATCCCAACGGCATCACGCTGGCATAGTTAGCTAGAGCAATAAGAGACCGATGCCTTCTCAAGTTGGAAGCGCTGTGTGCTGCTCCAAAACTACCACAGGAGGAGGTAGCAGCTCATTTTGTATTCAGGGCACAGCATAGGTAAGAAATTATGCGCATGATCCTCCACCGCTTCTCTGCAGCAGGGCTCAGTTGAAGCTAGCCATGCCTGGTGGGTGATTTAGTGAGGTCGTAAGGGAAGTGAATGAGCACTGCAATTCTCTCCCCATACAGATTAGAATTCTGAGTGCCTGCACAAAAGTAGAGTTCTTCTGGCAACAGCCAATCAGAACGCACCCTTACTCTGGGTTGCTGGGTAGCACCAACCATTCAAAGGCTGAATCATTTTGGACCAAAAAAAGAAAGAGAGAAAGAAAAGAAACAGCATGTTTCTGACTGGCATAAAATAGGTTAGACTGCCGAGCTTTCTCGCCTTCATCCAAGACTTTTGACACATTTCCCCACAGATGGAAGATGTGCTTGTGTAGAGAGGGGAAGGGGAATGAAAAACTAAAAGAACAAGACAGGGAAACTTGATTTTTGATGTAGTCTTAAAGAATGGAAAACTGGTAACGTCAGTAAACGATCTGATGTTACGCCGAGAAGACAGGGGAACCCAAAGGGGACGGTAGGGGTGGGGGAGAATCTAACTGACAACTGCAGAACATTCCTTGAAAACTTTACCTATTTCTGTCAATCACTGCAAACCCCAATCACTGCATTTCTCTGCTAGGAAAAGCTTCATCTGTTCCGTTTCTGCCGGCCCAGATCTGACCAGTGGGGGAACCCCACCCCCCAAGTGTCCGGATCGAGCCAACATGCCTGGCGTGATGACGCCACCCGGAGGTGATGTCATTGCGCTGGGCACGTTGCCAGGGGGACGCTCTAGCATCCGTCCTGAAAAAATCATAGTTTTCAGGACGAATGCTAGAGCATCCCCGGTGATGTGCCTAGAATGATGACGTCATTTCTGGGTGATGTCATCACAGCGCGTACACTATGCGTGTGCTCGAAAAGTCCTGGAGCAGGAGCTCCTCCCCCCACTAAAAGCAGGTAAGGAACCTGGCAATCCTACCTAGTCTGCAGAAATTCTGTAGGAGGACGCATTTCTCAGCATGAAGATGAAGGGATGGCCAAAGCATCACCTGCCAAAAGCCTGCTTGTGAAAGGAGGACAGAGGGCTGGTAGTTAGGGCTAGAATCTGGGAGACCCAGGTTTAAATCCCCACTCTGACACAGAACCTTTCTGGGTGACATTTGGCAGTCACATACTCTCAGCCTAACCTACCTCACAGGGTTGCAGTGAGAATAAAACGAAGCAGAAGAGAATGGTATAAGCTGCTTTGGGTCATCACTGGGGGGAAGGTGGGATATAAATGGATTGGATTAGATCTGTGTTGTGTCCGCTGACCGCCACCAGAGGCCAGCGCACACTCCTGAGCTTGAATCTGGAGTAACAACAGGGACTAGGCTCCTGGTCCCTCCATTGGGGGACCAATGGGACCTTGGCGGGAGATTTAACCCCGCCAATGGGACCCAGGGGTGTGTCCCCTGGTTTTT
>NW_015176474.1:472519-486612 GCF_001447785.1 Gekko japonicus
TTCCAGTAAACCATGCTGATCACTACATCAGTCTCGGGGTTTCATTCATGCGTCTAACCCACTACACTTCAATGGCGACGAGGATGGGATCCCGCTGAGCAAGCCAGCCGGGCTTTCGGGGTCGGACGGGGAAGACAACGCCCAGCGACCCGCGCTCGTTCGATCGATGAGCACCGAGGGTGAACAGGCCGCTTCCCTGCCGCAGCAGCAACAGATCGGCACAATGGCAGTCGCTCCGGGATCAGGGCTGGTACCACCATTCGATACAGCCCGTCCACAACAATGGGGAGCCTGGATCACCGGCCTGAAGCAAGTATTAGTCTTCTACCAGGTGACGGATGAGGCCAGGAAAAAGGGCCTCCTACTGGGGTCGTGCGGACCTGCCATCGTGGAGCTGGCCCAGTACCTCCTCTCCCCTAAAACGTTCGAAGACTGCACCTTCGAAGAGATCGTCTCAGCCGTGCAAAACCATTACACACCGAAACCATCGGAGATGACGTGCCACGTGGCGTTCCACCAGAGGAACCAGCAAGGCGGTTCCACCGTCTGGCCACCGACTGCAAGTTCGAGGGACACCTGGACCTGGCTCTGCGAGACCGTTTCATCACCGGTCTCTGAGAAGAGAAACTGAGGCGACGCATCATGGAGGGAGAGAAGGTCACCATAGCATCGGCCATCGTCACCGCCACCACATGGGAGAGGTCCCACCCAACCACCTCCACCTCTCACCAGGCAGCCATCACCGTACCGGCGGACCTCGTAGGCGAAGAGGTCCACCGCACCCAAGCGCCGCGCCACACTCCAGCCGCGAACACGAACTCCGGCCGCCAGCAGCCCGGCCCAGCACCTCCAGGGTGTGCCAGCTGCGGGGATCAGCACGACCGGCAAACTTGCCGTTTTAGGGGAGTGGTTTGCAGGAACTGAGGACGCACCAGCCACATCGCCCGGGCCTGTCGTGCCAAGGTCCCCAGCCGAGCCCAGCCACTGCGGCACCATGCAGAGGCCCATTTTGAGGATGACGCGGAACCCGAGGACCTCTACAACCTCGCGCACGCCGAGGAACAGGTATTGCAACTCCCCGGGAAATCACCCACCCCTAAGATCATGGCCACGGTAACAATCGAGGGGTCCCCTTGCCGCATGGAGATAGACTCCGGCTCTGCTGCCTCAATTATTTCGGAAGCCACGCTTAAACAGCTATGTCCAAAAGGGGGGCCACGGTTGCGGCCCACTCAGGTGACGCTCATGGACTTCCAGAGAAACCGGGTGCCAATTAAGGGGGTTGGGAGCTTCAGAGTGCAATACAGATGGCATAAAAGCCGGTTGGACTTGATCGTGGTCGAAGGCGACCTAGTCAGCCTGTTGGGCCGGGCATGGTTCAAGCCCCTAGGAATCTCAGTCAAGGGAGTCCACAGTGTACCGCACAAGATTTCGGGGAGATCTGCCGGGAATTCCCAGCCGTCTTTGACAATTCACTGGGCCGATATACGAACCCCCCGGTGTCCTTGCGCTTAGACCCTAAGGTGGCCCCCATCCGCATGCGCGCCAGGATGGTTCCGCTGTCGGTTAAGCCAAAAATTGATACGGAGCTGGATCGCCTAGTAGCACAGGGCGTCCTGGAGCCAGTCTCCCACGCGGCGTGGGAGACCCCAATAGTGGTGGTGGAAAAGCCGAATGGAGCGGTCCGCATTTGCGCGGACTATAAATGTACGCTGAATAAGGCGCTACAGGACCACGCATATCCGGTTCCTGTAGTTAGCCACGTACTGGCCACCTTAGGAGGGGCAAAGATCTTCGGCAAACTGGATCTCGCCCAGGCCTACCAGCAGTTGCCAGTAGACAAGGCGACTACTGACGCGCAAACGATTGTAACCCACCGGGGGGCATTCCATGTAAACCGATTGCAATTCGGGGTGAGTGTGGCGCCGGGACTGTTCCAACAATTGATGGACTCTCTCCTCAAAGGGATCCCGGGAGTCACCCCGCTCTTCGATGATGTGATGATCGCCGCCGCCTCGCCAGCCGACTTCGCAGATCGCCTCCGCACCGTGCTCCGTCGTTTCCAGGAAGCGGGACTAAAAGTGAAACTAGAAAAGTGCCGGTTGGGGGTGCCATCAGTGGACTTCCTGGGGTTTACTGTGGACGCGGAGGGCCTCCACCCGACCCGGGACAAAATAAAGGCAATCGTGGAGGGGCCCCCCGCCAAAATCCAAAACGGAGCTACAGGCGTTCTTGGGGATCCTCAATTTTTCCCACGCCTTCCTACCCCACAAGGCGGTGGTAGCAGAGCCCCTCCACTGGTTGTTAGACAAGCAAGCCCCTTGGGTGTGGGGGCCCCGCCAGGCTGCCGCATTCCATCATGTGAAAAGACTGCTGATCTCAAACGCGGTCCTGGCCCACTTCAACGAAGCGCTGCCGGTAGTTTTGGCTTGCGATGCCTCGCCGTACAGGGTCAGGGCAGTGTTGGCGCATTGCCTGCCCGATGGCTGGGAGGTCCCGGTCGCATACTACTCGCGCACTCTATCTGCGGCCGAACGGAACTACGCACAGATAGATCGCGAGGGACTAGCAATAGTGGCAGGGGTCAACAAGTTCCACACTTCATCTACGGCCGACCTTTCACCATCGTAACAGACCACTGCCCACTCCTCGGCCTTTTTGCGCCTGACCGCCGGACACCACAGGTCCTATCCCCACGGGTCTTGCGGTGGACCATTTTCCTCGCGGGCTACAATTACCAGCTCCAACACCGCCCCGGAAAAGCGATGGGCCACGCAGACGCCCTTAGTCGACTTCCCCTGCCGGACGTGGTTGAGGATCCGGCCCCAGCGCACCGGGTCCTCCAGCTGGAAGGCCTTCCTGAGGCACCGTTGCAGGCCGCGGACATTGCCTGTCGCCTAGTCATCTCTTGGGTTCTGGGCTGGGTGGTGAAGGGGTGGCCTACGAAGACGGACAGCCCCGAGTTCACAGCTTTTGCAGCCCGCCGGGATGAGTTGTCGGCGCACAAGGGCTGCCTGCTGTGGGGAGACAGGGTCGTGGTCCCCGGGGCCCTCCGACAGAAGTTCCTCCAGACCCTGCATGAAGCGCACCCGGGCATTGTCAGGATGAAAGGCCTAGCCAGAAGCTACGTCTGGTGGCCCGGCATCGACGCAGATGTAGAAGCGTGGGTGAAAGGGTGCCAGGCCTGCCAAGCCGTGTGACCCAGCCCACCGGGAGCGCCGGATCAATCATGGGAATCTACCCGCACCCCGTGGTCCCGGCTCCACATAGACTTCGCCGGACCATTCCATGGTCTATTGTTCTTGGTGACGGTGGATTCCTACACAAAGTGGTTGGAGATCAGTCCCGTCTCCGCGACATCCGCGAAGGCCACCATCTGCGCCCTCCGAAAGATTTTCGCCACCCACGGCCTGCCCGACACCATCATCTCGGACAAAGGGACGGCATTTACGTCCGAGGAATTCCAGCAGTTCCTCAGCAGCAACCTAATACAGCACATCAGGTCGGCACCCTTCCATCCCGCGACAAATGGCCAAGCGGAGCGCTTGGTCAGGACTGTGAAGGAGGCCCTAAGCCGGCTGTCAGAGGGAGACTGGGAATGCCGCATCGCCCGGTTCGTCCTGACACGGTGAACAACGCCCAACTCGGTAAGCGGCCGCTGCCCTGCGGAGCTGCTAATGGGCCGAAAGCCCACGATCCTCCTGGACCGCTTGCACCCCGATCGGGCTCCGGGCCAGCGGAAATCCTCCGAGCAGAGGGAAGCGCCGCGCGGGTTCTTCCCCGAGGACCCTGTCTTTGCCAGGAACTTCGGCCGGGGCCAGGAATGGATTGCGGGCCGCATCATTCGACCGACGGGCACCGTCATGTACGAGGTGTCCACAGAGTGCGGGCAGGTCCTGAGGAGGCATATCGACCAGCTCCGGTGGCAAATGCTACCGGAACACCCGACGGAAGAAGAACCAAGACAAAGGGCGGACCCAGATGAGGCTCCACCCGAGGCCTGGGAGCAGGAAACGCCCGCACAAGAGCGTCCACTCCTGACCCCCAGGCCCCCAGCAGCTGCCGAGGAGACCCCACCAATGTGCGCTGCCGAGTCAGAGGCACCAGCACCACCCCCGGGTCCCGCCCCCCCGATAGTCAACGAGGGAACGGCGGTCCCCATCACACCTTAAGGACTATGTGACCTAGGGTAGGGTCCGGACTATGGGGGGAGGGATGTTGTGTCCGCTGACCGCCACCAGAGGCCAGCGCACACTCCTGAGCTTGAATCCAGAGTAACAATAGAGACTAAGCTCCTGGTCCCTCCATTGGGGGACCAATGGGACCTTGACGGGAGATTTAAACCCGCCAATGGGACCCAGGGGTGTGTCCCCTGGTTTGTATAGAGTGGGCCAGCCGGCCGTTGTTTGTTACCTTATGTTGTGTTCCAGTAAACCATGCTGATCACTACATCAGTCTCGGGGTTTCATTCATGCGTCTAACCCACTACACTTCAATCTGAAAGGCAGATACCATTGGCTCCTGCTCTCTCTCAGTGACTTTGTCCATGTCATACAGGGAAAGTCGTGTCCAGGGGTCATTTCGTAGAAAAAGAGGTGCAGGAGCTCATTAGCATAGCTCATTAGCATAACTTATTTGCATATGTCACACCCCCTGACATCACCGGACATGTGTCAGAAGGCAACACCCACCACTCAGGCTCCACTGGACTGTTTTGGATTGCTAGTTATTGGGGGGGGGGAATGTGCAGATCTGTCCTCGCAGAGGAGGGAGATCGTGTGTCATCAAACTTGGTCTTAAAGGTGCCACTGGACTGTTTTGGACCGGGGGGGTGGGCTCTGCAACCTGGCTGCTTCTTGCTCTGACTGAGAGCTGCTGGGAGCAGGGGGTGTGACTTGTTGCATGTGCCCACCCCCTGGGCTCTTTACTGCTGGAGCTCCGCTCCTGTACGCTTCTGCAGGAAATGACCCCTGGTTCTAAAATGACATTCAACATCAGTATATTGCTCCAATTCTGTCAACTAGACCAGGAATATCTGAACAACTTTATGTCTCTCTCGTCCTTGCAGGCTCCTCTCAGGAAATAACCCACAAAGTTGCCAAATTTTGCCTAAGGACATGTGGGATATGCAAGCAGCTGACTGAGTCCCAGTAACTTTGCCATTGGAAGGAAACATCACAAAACTGCAGCTGACTTCTTTTGCCCGTGTCATGCAGAAGAACTCAGTATAAAAAGCGATTGTGCTTGTATTGGTTAGTGGCAAAAGGAAACCTGGCTGCCAAAGAACACGGTGGCTAGACACCATAAAAGTCGACACCAGCCTGAGCATGGAACAACTCAAAGAAACAGTACAAGATCAGAAAACGTGGAGAGAGCTGGCCCATAGAATCGCTGAGAGTTGGACACGACTGAATGGCTAACAACAATAATAACTTTGCCTGCCTATTGGAGGAGGGTTTTACTTTTCTTACTTGTCCCCACTCTTAATCTTTGCTAGTGGTTTTATGCTTGTCGCATTGCTGTGTTTTATTATTTCCTTATTCTTTGGGGCTGATCTTGTATCAAAATAAAGAATCGTGATCATCATGACATTTTCACTCAGAAAATTACAAAGTGTTTTACTTGGGAAATGACAAACACAGAAGAAACAGAGTTGCTGTAACAGCAAGGCAAGAGGTAGTACAAGCAGTCGGGGGTTTATAATGTAAGAAGTGACCAAATAATATCAATCAGACAGCATGGAAAGCCTATCAACATAACCAACATTCAAATTTACAGCCCAGTTACAGATGCTGTTAAGGACAAAATTGAAAGCTTTCATGCAAAGGCCCAGGAAGAAACTGATCACACACCTAAACAAGATGTGCTGATAATCATATGTGACTGGAACGCAAAAGTGGAAAACAAAGTAGAACCAAATATTGTTGGAACATTTGGGCTGGGAGCACAAAATGAGGCAGGAAAGGGACTCATAGGGTTCTGTGAAAACAAGTTGTTCATTCCAGACACATAGTTGAGGTAACCAAACAGACAATTATATATGTGGACATCATGGGATGGCCAATACAGAAATCAAATTGATTACATAATTGGAAACAGAAGATGGAAAAGCTCTATTCTTTCTGCTAAAACAGGACTAGGAGCTGACTGTGGTACAGACCATGAATTGTTAATATCAAAAATTAGAATAAAGCTGAAGAAAAAAACAAAACATTCATAGTGACAAATGCAATCTAAAAAACATTCCTGAAGAGTCTAAAGAGTTTATTTTGCTTGTGATCCGCCCTGAGCCCACTTGTGGGGAGTGTGGAATATAAATTGAATAAATAAATAAATAAATACCATGTGAAGAAAAGATTTGCATGACTTATCTCAAGTGAACAGAAACCAGAAGAAATGTGGGTGGAAATCAGAGATACTATCAAGGAAGAATATGCTAAGATTGTTCCTGTAGCCAAAAGAAATGAAAAGCCTTGATGGATGACTGATAAAACTCTTAAAATTGCTAAAGATAGATGAGTAGCCAATGTTAAAGGTGACAGAAATAGAATCAAAAGTCTAAATACCGTGTTTCAGCAACTGCAACTTAGACACAAAGAGAACTATTACAGTAACCAGTGTAAAGAAGTAGAAGAGAACAAGAAAAAAGGAAGAACAAGAGATCTGTTCCACAAGATCCAAGAAATCAAGGGAAAATTTAAAACATGGTTAGGCATGCTGAAAGATCAACACAGAAATAAATTAGCTGGACAGGACAAAACAAGGAAAAGATGGGAACAACACACTGAAGAACTATTCAAAAGAGATGAAAGGATGACAGATTCCTACAAAGAAGAATCTTTTGAAGAAAAACCTGCAATTTTAGAAAGTGAAGTGAAAGCTGCACTGAGAGCAATTGGGAAAAATAAATCACCAGCAGTAGATGGGATATCAACAGAGCGATTTCGAGCCACAGCAACTATGAAAATCTTGACAAGAATCTGTCAAGAAATACGAGAAACAAAACAATGGCCCATAGACTGGAAACACTCAGTCTACATTCCACTTCTTAAAAAAGAGATGTCAAAGACTGCAGCAACTATTGGAACATTACATTAAGTGATGCTCAAAACCTTTCCACTAAGACTGTTACCATACATAGAACAAGAAATGCCAGATATTCAAGCTGGATTCAGAAAAGTAAGAGAAACTAGAGATCATATGGCAAATTTACTGGCGCATACAAGAGAATTTCAGAAGAAAATCACTTTGTGTTTCCTAGGTTACAGCAAAGCCTTTGACTGTGTGGATCATGAAAGGTTATGGTAGGTTTTGAAGAAATGGCTGTGCCACAACATGTGATTGTTTTGATGCACAGCCTATGCTCCAGACAGGTGGCTACTGTTAGGACAGAATATGGAGAAACAGAATGGTTTCCAGTTGGCAAATGTGTCAGACAAGGATGTATTTTATTTCCCTATCTGTTTAATATGCATGAAGAACATATCATATGGAAAACTGGTTAAGATTTAGATTAAGGTGGAGTGAAAATTGGTGGAAGGAATATTAACAGTTTGAGATACGCAGATGACACCACATTATTGTCAGAAAATATTGAAGACTTGAAATGACTCCTTATGAAGGTTAAAGCAGAAAATGTCAAAGCAGGATTACATCTGAATTATCAAGACGACAAAACTAATGAATACTGAGGAATTAAACAACTTTAAGATTTACGATGAAGAAATTGAAATAGTTCGAGATTTTCTATTCCTTGGTTCAATCATCATCCAAAAATGGGACTGCAACCAAGAAATCAGAAGGAGATTGGGACAGGGAAAGGGCATCCATGAAGGAGCTAGAAAAGATCCTTAAGTGTAAGGATGTGTCGCTGGCTACCAAGATCAAGATAACTCACACTATAGTATTCCCCATTACTATGTATGGCTGTGAAAAGCTGGTCAGTGAAGAAAGCTGACCGAGAAGAAAGTTGATTCATTTGAAATGTGGTGTTGGAGGACAGTATTACAGATACCTTGGACTGTCAAAACGACAAATAAGTGAATTCTAGATCAAATCAAGCCTGAACTCTCCTTAGAAGCTAAAATGACCAAACTGAGGCTATCATATTTTGTTTACATTATGAGAAGACAGTAGTCACTGGAAAAGACGATAATGCTGGCAGGGTGGTTCAAGGTTTGTGGGCATCCAGGCAGAGAGTGCCCAGGGACCCCACCTCTGACCACCTCCAGGACCCCTGCTCATGCCTTTCTTCCAGCCCAACCCTATCCCCATCTGCCTGTCGTTCCGCCTGTTCCTGAACCTTCCCGCTGACCTTTCCCCAATGGTACTGGGTGCTGTGTTTGTAGATGGGGACATCACCACCAGTGTTCCCTCTAAGCTGAGTTAGTGTGAGTGAGCTCACAGGGTTTTTTTAGCCTCCGGCTCACACATTTTTGTCTTAGCTCAGAAAGGATGGCTGCAGAGCAAGCTAATTTATGCAGTAGCCAAATTGCACGCTCACAACTTTAATGCCAGTAGCTCACAAAGTAGAATTTTTGCTCACAAGACTCCTCATCTTAGAGGAAGCATTGATCACCACTCTGCCCACCACTCTGCCACTCCTGCATGTGGGTGAGGGCTCGGTGACAGTGGGCCTTCCAAGAAACCCAGGGCCCTGGCAGCTTCATCACCTCAAGGTACGCTGACGCCAGCCCTGATGCTAGAAAAAGCTGAAGGCAGCAAGAAAAGATGAAGACCCAACACAAGATGGATTGGCTCCATCTCCATAAAGGAAGCTACGGCCCTCAGTCTGCAGGACCAGAGCAAGGCTGAGAACAATGGGACGCATTGGAGGTCATTAACTCATAGGGTCACCTTAAGTCAGCAGTTACTTTCCAGCACTTAACTAACACACACACACACACACACACACACAAATGAAATCAATAAATAAAACAAACAGGCCTAGAGAAAAATGTCCCTTTAACAGAGGCTTAATGTGTAGAAATCTAGAGATTTATCTGTTCATCGGCATGGAGGTAAATAGCATCCTATTAACCCTCTATTGAAGGGACTGGACATCCTTTTATCTCCAGGCAGCTGGCAACCCTAGCTGATAGTCCTACCACAGTATAACTGTGACTGGCATCTATGTGTACAACACCAGCGAGCAAATGGAAGCTTGTTTGCATTGCAGCAGGGGGCCACAAAATGGGATAAAGAAAACGCTGAAACTAACCCAAGTCAATTTCCTTTCTGAAATGGGTTAGGGCTCCTAGTTTATTCTTGGCTTGCTGCTTATCTCCTGATAGCAACCAGCCAGCCTTTGAAAATCGGCCTCTCCAGGTGGCTGGAATTGGCTTCTATGAGTCCTCTGTCTCCATGAACCTGACAAGTCTGTCAAATGGTCTTTGCAGTGGGTGCATTTGGGCTAGGACTCCACTTGGCTGAAAGTCACAGCAACTAATGCGGGGGGGGGGGGTGAGAACCCTACGGAGGCCTAGAATTTGCCTCGAACCAACATGATCTTCCACGCCCTCAGTATGCTGTAACCCAATAGAGAGTGATGTGTTCTTAAACTCATCATTTGTTTCCATTTGTTAAAGTGTGCATAACTATGTACTGGATTGTGACCACAAACTTTAACTACAACAGGATTAAATAGCAGGTTACATAATTCCAAAGGAGCAGGTGCCGTTAGAGGGGTAGGGTTGCCTCCCTCCCCTTTTTTTTTTTACCAGCCCTGCTCATTCTTTAACCAGCAGCCTGACACCCAAAACCTAAGTGAAACCTTCCTACTGTTTATTCTCATGCCAGGAACAGTTTCACCTACAACATTTGTAAGATTATGAAGGCACAGTACATGAACAACGTGAGAGTTGCAGGCATCACTGCATCACTAGACAGGAATTCTTACATATTTGATCACTTCAGGAATTCTGCTCAATGAGGAATCCTGTTTTCCTGCCCAAAAGCCTGCAGCAACTGGGTCAACTTCCTCATGATGTAATTATGTATGTCATGTTCTAAACTCTTTTTATTCCCTTGTTTTCTACCATTGTAATCCAGCCTTATTACACTGTTTACTATATGCCTCATACTGTTCCAGAGAGGGAGGCAGAGTATAAATAAGATAAGACAAATAAAGTTATCTCCAGGAGTTCCCATGCCAGTTTGCAGGTGTGACTGGTTTATGGTAGACAGGGTGGCTCTATTTCTCTGCCTTTCCTCTCCCATAAAGGTAAAGGTAAAGGTTCCCTTGCTTGAAAGCCAGTCAAGTCCGACTCTAGGGTTGCAGTGCTCATCGTTTCAAAGCCGAAGAGCCAGCACTGTCCAAAGACGTTTCCGTGGTCATGTGGCCGGCATGACTAAACACCAAGGCGCATGGAACGCTGTTACCTTCCCACCAAAGTGGTACCTATTTATCTACTTGCAATTTCTTGCTTTCGAACTGCTAGGTTGGCAGTCCTCTCCCATAAGGCTGCGTAAAAGGAGGAGTGAGGAAGTGGGGAGGGGAGGGCATGTTGTCTTGCCACCTCCCCTTCTCTATCAGGGCCTCTGTGAGTCACTGCATAGCACCCAATAGGTTGCAGGACTTTCCCACCACCAAGAATAGGCAGGATTTTTTGCCTTTCCCCTATGCACCAGTTTGGTGTAGTGGTTAGGAGTACAGACTCTAAACTGGGAGAACCAAGTTTGATTCCCCACTCCTCCACATGTAGCTGCTGGTGTGACCTTGGGTCAGTCACAAGTTCTTTCAGAGCTGTTCTCTCAGGACCAGTTCTCGAAAGAGCTCTCTCAGCCCTACCTACCTCACAGGGTGTCTGTTGTGGGGAGGGGAAGGGAAAGGAGATTGTAACCCACTCTGAGACTCCTTTGGGTAGTGAAGAGCAGGGTATAAATATATAAATAACAAATCAGTCATTGCAAAGATTTTTTTTTTAAATCGAAATCTTAGAAACAAAGAATCTATTGCAAGGAAAACACAAATTGTGGCAGCAGTGTCAGTCGTTTCCCTGTACTTCCTCTTGTCCCAATTACTGCAAATACTGGCTTTCGATTAATTAGTCTGTAATGGGGGGGGCCTTCTGGGACTTTTTGAGATATTTATTGATTCAGAGATTGACAACCTGATTGCCTCCTCATTGGGGACCAAAGGTAGCTTACAAACATTGTTTTCCCTCCTCCATTTGATCCTCACAGCAACCCCATGAGGTAGGAGTTGGACTGACGGTGCGTAGATTGGACTGAGGTCCTTCAGTGAGCTTCCATGACAGAGTGGTCTCCTGGATCCTAGTCTAACCCTTCCCTCCACTAGTTCAACATTTGCCTCCACATTAGACAGTTAAGGACATCCGGTCAGGCTGTTCTGCTTTTCTCTTTTCATGTATCTATTATTAAATAAAAGGGTTTGCTGATAGGTTCTCTCTTCACACCTCCATGCTATATGATACATGATGCTCTTGACCTATACCAACCATGCGCTATTGCACAATCCGCAAGCCAGTTGCACTGGAGTGCTTGGCTGAAAGCCATCTTGTTTCAAGAGAATGAAATCAGCCTTAATCTCAGAACTGGAGGAAAAT
Organism: Gekko japonicus; assembly: GCF_001447785.1. NCBI lineage: Eukaryota > Metazoa > Chordata > Lepidosauria > Squamata > Gekkonidae > Gekko > Gekko japonicus. The sequence goes on from NW_015176474.1 coordinate 484,087, forward strand.
GAAGTGCTACTTTTAAAATCACAACTATTATGCTAGAAACCTTATAGAAGTGACTCACCTTTAAAGAGGCAGATGTAATATTGTAATGATCATTAATTTAAAAAAAATTGGGGGGTGAGTTGTGTCAAAATGTGGGGGAAATGTGACTTGGCATTGTATTGGATTGCATTCTAAATTTCCTTTTTTCGAAATAAAAATTACCTTTGAAAAAGTGACTCACACACAGATCTACATTAACTGGTAATGGATCTGATGGGTCTACCAGCCAGTATATGGATTATCTTGTAATTCCCAAGATATTCAGTTTTCCGTCTCTGCTTCCTGTGGCATGTTCAGGATAAATGACATAGCGGAGGCATGGGGAGTGTGTGACAAGTCCAGAGACAAACGTCGAGCTTCGCTCAAAGAGACAATGGACTATGCGGATCCTAGCCCACTCCAATCAGGGGGCTAGGTTCCCGGCCGAGAGCCTATGGGACTCTTGGCCACTGTAAATAACCTATAGGGAAGTAGGGGTGTGTTTTGGGTGGCAGTTTCTCGAGGGATATAAGCTGGCCTGCGAGCCGGCCAAAGCTGTCTTGTTCCTGATCGAATAAAATACGCTTTGCTGAAATCACTCTCCATCTGCATACTTTTCACTGGCGATGAAGGTGGGATCCATCTCCCTCGGAACAGAGACCACGTTCAGGACATCGCCTTGAGCCGCCATGCCGAATTTGCCACTGCCGCCAGCATCGAGCATCTTCAAAAAGCACCACTCACTGCACTGCTCCCGAGCTCCGAGCATTGTGCCGCTGAACCCGAGAGCAGCACCGCACCGCTCCGCCTCTACGCAACGCTGAGCATCGCCCCGCTGACCCAGAGAGCAGCCCCGCACTGCTCCGCCGTCTACGCCGCTCGCTTCCACATGGAACCCGTAAGATGGCTGCCGCATCAGAGAGTCTCCCAGTCTTTGACATCTCCCAACCCTCGCAGTGGGAGACCTGCCTGGAAACTCTCGAGAGCCACTTCACCATCCACAAAGTGGTGGAGCCAGATATAAAAAAGGTGTACCTGCTGCGCCACTGTGGGATGGAGACCCATCTCCTGCTTAAGGACTTAATAGCACCCAAGCTGACCGACCATCTGGCTCCCAAACCAATGAAATTTGTGGAGCACCTGGACTTTTTCATGAAGGTCCAGGGCCCTGACGAGATTTCCTGGCGGCTCTGCGGCAGAGTGCGACCAGGTGCTCCTTCTCCAACCTAGCCGAAACTCTCCTCAACCAGTTCCTCGTGGGACTCCGAGAGCCGAAGCTTCAGAGGAAGCTGGTAAGCCAGGACGACCTGGACCTGGAGAAGGCAATCCGGGAGGCCACTGCATACGAAAAGGCACACCAAGACCGCCGTGTCAAGGCGGTCCACCGCATGCAAGCGACCGCCAACCCCGACGCCTCGGTCGAGGACGAAGTGCACCAGGTCCATCGTCGGTCGTCTCAGCCGTCCACCAACGTGAGCAAGGCCTCTTCGACTGCCTCTGCCCGTGCTCCAGCTGTGGTGAGGGCCACGAGCACCGGTCGTGCCGCTTCTGAAACGCAGTCTGCTGGACCTGCAACAAATCGGGGCACATCTCCCGGGTTTGCCGCTCCAAAGGACAATGCCAGAAGTCGTCCGCGCACCAGACCACGCCAGAGCCGCCCAGCGACCTCTACTCCATATCGGCCCACTTCCCGCAAAACCAGTTCTGTAACTTGCCCCCCGATGGCCCCAACAAGATGCATGTCACGGTCCTTATAGAGGGATCCCCCTGCAGCATGGAGATCGACACAGGGTCAACCTACTCCATTATCTCCGTGGATACGCTCCACACGCTGTGTCCAAAGGGGGGCCCGCCCCTGCAAAAGTCGCGGGGTTTCCGGTTAAGGGACTTCAATAAGAATCCCATGGCGGTGCTGGGCTGGGGCAAGTTCCGGGTACAGTTCCAAGACTTTAATGGCACCCTAGACCTGCTGGTGGTAGATAGGCCTCTCTCCAGCCTGCTAGGACTCTCGTGGTTCGAGGCCCTGGGACTCTCTCTGAATGGAATCCATCAGGTCAGGTCACGGGATTTTGGCGCAGTGTGCGTGGAATTTCCCCACGTTTTTGATGGCACACTGGGACGTTTCTATGGGCCCCCCCCCCATCTCCCTGGATCTAGACCCAATGGTACGGCCCATTCGCGTCAAGGCCCGGATGCCGCCCCTAGCAATGAAGCCAAAAATCGAGGCCGAGCTAGATTGCTTAGTGGAACAAGGGGTCCTGGAACCAGTCGCTTCGGCATGGTGGGAGACCCCCATAGTCACCCCGGTGAAGCCCAATGGGGATGTGCGCATTTCTGCTGACTATAAATGCACGCTAAACAAGGCTCTCCCCCTCATGGATCACTGCCTTGTCGTGGCGAGGGGGCTTGCGTAGTTCAATGAAGCTGTGGGCTATGCCGTGAAGAGCCACCCAAGACGGACAGGCCACAGCAGAGAACTCAGACCAAGCATGATCCGCCTGGAGAAGG
>NW_015176474.1:488423-521057 GCF_001447785.1 Gekko japonicus
TGACACTGTCTAACCATCTCATCCTTTGCCGTCCCCGTCTTCTTTGACCTTCAATCTTTCCCAGCATCAGGGTTTTCTCCAGTGAGTGCAAACATGTCTTTCAAATGCCGGGAAAGATGCCTGGCTTTAAAGTTTGATGCGAACGTATCAAGCAAGCTAGTACTGTGAAAGGGTCATTATGGCTCCTGATTCTGCCACTTTCTCCAGATACTTGGTGACATATCTCTGCAGGTCTGCTATTGGTTCACTGACTTCAGCCTTTGAGAAGTTCCTGGTGGTGATGCACTGTGCTAAAACTGATGCTGCTTTTGGAAGAGCAGTTCTTCAGAGCCTGTTTCTTCAAGACGACCTGCAGATAACATCAGGTACATGGCTCCCTAGTCATCAAATCACCGCAGACTGTGACTGCAGCCATGAAATTAAAAGACGCCTGCTCCTTGGGAGGAAAGCGATGGCGAACCTAAACAGCATGATAAAAAGTAGAGACATCACCCTGCCAACAAAAATACGCATGGTCCAAGCAATGGTATTCCCAGTAGTCATGTATGGCTGTGAGAGTTGGACTATAAGGAAGGCCGAGCGCCGAAGAATAGATTCTTTTGAACTATGGTGCTGGAGAAGACTCTTAAGAGTCCCTTGGACTGCAAGAAGAACAAATCAGTCAATCCTAAAAGAAATCAACCCTGACTGTTCCCTGGAAGGCCCGACCCAGACAGAGTGTTCCATCTATACCTTGTGGCTAATAGCCTCTGATGGACTTGATGTCTATCCAGTCCCCACCTGATGCTGGGAAAGATTGAAGGTCAAAGAAGACGGGGACGGCAAAGGATGAGATGGTTGGACAGTGTCATCGAGGCAACGAACATGAAACTAAGCAAACTTCAGAGGACAGCGGAAGACAGGAGGGCCTGGCGGGATCTAGTCCATGGGGTCGCGAAGAGTCGGACTCGACTGTGCGACTGAACAACAACAAAACAAGGCTCTGCAGGCACACGCTTATCCAGTGCCGGTGGTGAGCCATGTGTTGGCGGCTTTGGCGAGGGCCCGCGTTTTTGGCAAGTTGGACTTGGCACAGGCATATCAACAACTGCCAGTTGATGCCGCCACGGCCAAAGCCCAAACGATCAAAACACACAGGGGGGCATTCAAGGTTCACCGCCTCCAGTTCAGAGTCTCGGTGGTGCCAGGGATTTTTCAATCTTTTATGGATTCTCTCCTGAAAGGCATCCCCGGGGTTCAGCTGTTTCTAGACGATGTGCTGATCACTGCGCTGGATGACTCGTCCTTCACGGACCGTCTGCAGGCTGTTTTACAACATTTCGATGCAGCGGGGCTCAAAATCAAGCAGGAGAAATGTCTCTTGTGGGTGCCGCGCGTAAAAGTCTTGGGCTTCATGGTCGACACTTCGGGCATCCATCACACCACGGACAAGGTGACTGCCATCACGCAAGCACTGCCTCCAGCGTCCAAGTCTGAACTGCAGGCCTTTTTGGGGCTCCTGAACTTCTACCACTCCTTTTTGCCCCTTAAAGCTGCAGTCGCAGAACCGTTCCATTGCCTCCTGGACAAGTCGGCACCTTGGGTCTGGGGTCCGCCACAAGCAGCTGCATTCGAGGCGGTCAAAGACCTGCTCGTCTCGAATGCAGTCCTGGCGCTTTTCAATGAGGTGCTCCCGGTGGTGCTGGCCTGTGATGCTTCCCCCTACGGGCTGGGCCACAGGCTGCCGGACGGCCGTGAGGTCCCGGTTGCGTATTATTCCAGGACTCTGTCAGCGGCTGAGCGCAATTACGTGCAGATCGATAAGGAGGTGCTGGCGATTGTGGTGGGGGTGAAAAAGTTTAACCACTATCTGTACGGATGGCCCTTCACGGTCCTCATGGACCACAAGCCACTGCTGGGCCTCCTGGCCCCCGACCGCTAGACCCCCAGATGATTTCGCCCCGGGTGCTCCGCTGGTCTATTTTCCTGGTGGGGTACTCCTACGCTATCGTCCATCGCAGTGCTATGGCAATGGGCCACGTGGACACCCTGAGCCGCCTGCCGCTGCCAGTCCATGACCCAGATCCGGCTTCCGCCCACCAGATTGCTCTCCTGGAGACCCTTCCGGATCGGTCGATCCACGTCACGGAAGTGGCAGCCATCCGGCGATGTGGTGGATCTTCAGCGCCCAGGGAATCCCTGGTCATGGACAATGGGATGGTGTTAACGTCAGCGGAGTTCCAGGAATTCACGAGCTACTACGGGATCTGCCATGTCCGGGCTGCCCCGTTCCACCCTGCCACCAACAGGCAGACCAAGCACATGGTCAGAACCACAAAGGATGCTCTCCGCCACTTGGACTCCCTGGACTGGGATTATAAACTGGTGGCTTTCCTTTTCGGCCAGCGACTGTAGGGCGCAGTCCGGCAGAGCTACTTCTGGGCCGCCGCCTAGCAACACGGTTGGGTGATCTGCACCCCGACTGGGCATTGACATCGGCACCGGGCACGGAGATGCACAAGGCAGCCAGGGGTTTCTTCCCGGAAGATCCCGTGTACGCACGGAACTACGCCTAGGGGCCCACCTGGATCCCGGCCCGAGTCATACGAGTTAAGGGCCCCAGACCGTATGAGGTCTCTTGTGAGGATGTCCAAGTTCTACACCGGCACATTGACCAGCTACGCAGCCAGACGATGCCATTGGACCCCGAGGACTCGGACATGGCCGAGGTTCCGGAGACCTCACCACAGGCCCAACTCCCGGTGGCCAACCCCCGGCCTCTACCCTTGGTTGAACCCGAGACACCTCTTCTGGAGGCGCCGGGGACGCCGGCACCGCCGCCTCCAGCACCTCTCCCAGCCAGCTCGCTTCTGAGGGCTCCCGGGGTAGAAGCCGCAGCAGTCCCTGAACCTCGCCGCTCAACCCGCACCCACTTTGTCTGTGGGTGCATTGCGAACCAAGGGGGGAGGGGTGTAATGTATCCAGTCCAGACAAGTCCAGACAAGTCCAGACAAGTCCAGAGACAAACGTCGAGCTTCGCTCAAAGAGACAATGGACTATGTGGATCCTAGCCCGCTCCAATCAGGGGGCTAGGTTCCCGGCCGTGAGCCTATGGGACTCTCAGCCACTGTAAATAACCTATAGGGAAGTAGGGGTGTGTTTTGGGTGGCACTTTCTCGGGGGATATAAGCCAGCCTGTGAGCCGGCCAAAGCTGTCTTGTTCCTGATCGAATAAAGTACGCTTTGCTGAAATCACTCTCCGTCTGCGTACTTTTCAGGTTAGGAGACTGGACTCGGACCGGAGAGACCCAGGTTTAAATCCCAACTCACCATGAAACTGACTGGATGACCTTGGGCCATTCCTACTGCACAGGCTTGTTCTGAGGGTAGGGTGGAGGGCAGAGAGCCACGAATGCCGCCCTGAGCATACTGGAGGAAGGGCAGGGTTAAAATGTGCTAAAATAAATAAAATGTTCATGCTGGTTTCAAATGTGGTGGTGGAAAGTGCCGTCAGGTCACAATTGACTTCTGGCAACCCTGTAGGATTTTCAAGCCAAGAGACGTTCAGAGGTGGTTTGCTAGCCAGGACTGACCCAGTTTAGCTTCCAAACACTAACCAGGGCTGACTCTGTTTAGCTTCTAAAGTCTGATGAGCTCAGCCTAGCCTGGGCTATCCAGGTCAGGGCAGCCAGATATTACAAAATTTTAAAAAGGGGGGAAGCAGGTTTTAAGCAACATTTTAGGTCATGTGTGAAAAACAACTCCTTATGCCAGTGTATGGTGGTGGATTTGCTGGCCAGCAAAGGATAGGTTTCAAGTTGCTGCGAGCCAGGGGCCATAAGAGCAAGAGGTAATAAAATAATTAAACGCCATAGTTTCTCCTGAAAGTCGTTTCTGGAAGGAGGAGTCATTTGAAAGTCATTGTTTTCAGGGGATGAATTTTCCATGTTGCAAGGTACGTATATTTTATTGAATCGAAATAGCCACTACCTCATGTTGCCTTTTCAAATTCACACACTTTGTTAATTCCATTAGCCTCCAGAGGTCACCGTACCTCCCTTGATCAGCTGAATTCAGGCTATTGGTGCACAGACAGCAGCAAAGGACCCAATTTAAAAAGGAGGCTGGCTGTAAGAAATTCTGCACAAATAAGGGTTTTCTTATACTCAACACTGTGGTATGATTTACACTGACACGAACAAAAAAGGAGGGGAAGGGGAAAGAAAAAAGAGGGGGGGGAAAGAAGGAAAACTCAACCCCAAAAGCTGCTATGAATCCACAAGGGTTAAGCTGACACTAAATATAATACAGGTACAAAATTTATTCAGGTGTACACATTTTTAAAAACTTAGACCCATTAAAAATATTCACATTCAGACAAAAAAATTCCTCAACACTCATACATAGATGGGTTAGTGCTGTGAGACTGAACCAAACGCGAAGGCCCCTAGGGGCCTTTCTCAGTGGTCACAATCCAAAATACAAACTTGACATACATTCAAAAAACTTTTTTTACATAAGATGTTAAATACATATGCAGTATAAGGCCAAATATTGTATCCTGAATATTTATTACAGAAAGAAACGGGGGGGGGGGCCTAGGGGCCGAAACGCGTTTGGTTCCGTTGCACAGCACTAACCCATCTATGTATGAGTGTTGAGGAATTTTTTTATGTCTGAATGTAAATATTTTAATGGGTCTAAGTTTTTTAAAAATGTGTACACCTGAATAAATTTTGTATATGATTTACACTGAGCCAAAGGCACAGAATAAAAGATGGCCTCTCCACCTATAATGACACACAGTCCACAAATACAGACAAGATATGAAGACCTGCGGAAAGGGCTGGTTGTGAGGGTAATGACACATCTTTCCGCCAAGATGTAAGCTTACTGGTTCTCTAAAAATGTAGCACCTACACTCAGTAATCCCCAAACTCACTGGACGATATTGAAGCTTTGAAAGGTCAGCCTTCGTTCCCAAGGATTAAGCTTTGGAGAAGGCGGATTTAGGCAATGGACTTTGTACAACCCCAAAGTCTGACTTCAGTGTTTGATCAAACAAGGAATGAATATGTGTGCATTGCTGAAAACAAAACTATTGCTGTATTCAATCTACATCGGAAGCCACATGCCAAACAAGATTGCAAAATTTTCTTAGTGGCCCAACAACCTCTCTCACAAAAACATATCACAATTTTATTTTTCCTGGCTGGGAATGATGGGGAATGTTTGACAGGCTAAATATTTGTGAGTGAGGCTGCTGTTAAAAGATACAGGAGCAGGGCCAGAAAAGAAAAAGATGAAAATGTGCTGCGCCTTTGATGAGCAGCAGGGGAAGACCCAGAAGCCACAGCAGGAAGGGTGAAATCAGTCTTGAATCCTAATCAGGGTTTTAAAGAATCTGTGCTGGAGGCACCTGGAGACAGAATACTAACATTCAGACCCAGTTTGCGCCCTTTCTTCGGAAATGTGGAAGAAGAAGAAAAGTAGCTTTTTACACCATGCTTTTTCCCTCTACCTCAAGGAGTCTCAAAAAGCGGCTTAGGATCACATTCCCTTCCTCTTCCCACAACAGGCACCTTGTGAGGTAGGTTTGGATTTTATTTTTTGTTTGTTTGTCTCCTTTTAGCCTCAGATATTAGATACAACATTAACCACACAAATGTAGCAGGGGGGCTCAAAAAATTAAGCTTTCTGGACAAATGACCTTCCATAGCCCATGGCTAGGTTCCCACATTATATTTTGACACACAGGTTTGAGCAGTAATTCTCTGGTCAAAGAACAGGGGTACTTTCATCTTGGCTGCCTATTCATTGCTGTCATCTGAGGTGAAAACTGACAGATATTTGTGGCACCAGGAAGCCATTCAGGGGAGCATTTTGTCGCACAGAATGAAACCGTGAGGGGATGAGTTGGAGGCTTTTATTAAAAAAGTTATTTATGGGGTTTGATTATATATTTGCTGTGATTGCTAATCAGTCTGAGCCTTCAGTCCACAAATTAAAGGGGCCATTAGCAACACTGAACAGCCAGTGTGGATCAAGTGTTGGACTTGGCTCTCAGAGGTGACCTCAGATTAAATCCCAGAATGAGACTGGGAGAGACACTCAACTTCACAGTTCAATGGATTATTATGAGGATAACATTACAAAAGGTCCATTGCCCTCAATTCCTTTATTTAGACATTTATACCCTGCTTTTCTTATCAGTGTGAACCCAAGCAATATACAACACCATTCTTACCTCCTTCATTTTATCCTCACAACAACAGCCCTGTGACTGAGAGTGACTGACACAAGGGCACCCAGCAAGTTTCCATGGCAGAGCAATGAGTCAAACCTGGAACTCCCAGATGCTAGACCTACCAGTACACCATGCCTCCTAAGAGGAAGAGGAGGATATTCAGAATCCAGTGCAAGAATATTTACACTCACCAGTACACTGAAATATAGTCTGGAAAGCCATTCTTTGCCACATAATGTTTCAAATGGATGTTCCAGTGTGAAGCAGCTGAGCTGATGTCTGTATGTAGATTTGACCCGATCACACAAGGGAGCAACAGAGACTGGGAATTTATTTACTTCATTTATACTCCCCTTTCTCCCCAATGGGGACCCAAAGTGGCTTACATCATTTCCCTGTCCTCCATTTTATCTTCACAACAGGTCTTTGAGGTAGGTTAGGCTGAGAGTGTGACAGGCCCAAGGTCACCCAGCAAGCTTTCATGGCATGAGTTGGGATTTGAATCTGGGGCCTTCCAGATACTAATCTGACATGCCATACCACTATACCTCACTGGATCACAGGCTAATTGGCAACAGAAAATAACCTTTAGAAGCTTATGTATGCTATTTCATCTTGTTTTTTCAATTTATTACTAGTTTGTGAGCACCCCAAATCCACTCGGTTTGGATCTTTTCATCTTTGTTATTGATCTGTTTTTCCTTTGTGCTCTGCATAGTAATGTGATGTCTCTTGTACTGTGTGGGACTGCACTTTAAAAGTTCAGATGTGCTGTGTAAATATGCAAAGGATTGTGAAGGGTTAATGCCTCACAGAGCCAGAGCTTGAGAGACAGGCTGTTCAAAGAAGTTTGAAAAGCCCCTGGTGTGCCATTCCAGTAGCTGAAGGGGTGATCTTGTTCCTTCCCTCAGGTGCCTGGACTGAGCCATCAGCAAAATATCATACTGTAACAGAGTGGGACCAATGCTCCCTCTAAGTTGTGGAGTCTTGTGAGCAAAATTCCTACTTTGTGATCTACTGGCATTAAAGTTGTGAGCGAGCAGTTTGGTTACTGCATAAATTAGTTTGCTCTGGAGCCATCCTTCCTGAGCAAAGACTGAAATGTGTGAGCCGGAGGCTAAAAAGCTGTGAGCTAGCTCACACTAACTCAGCTTAGAGGGAACATTGAGTGGGACAGCCATAGATCTTCAGAGAAGAAGAAACTAGATAAAAAGGGCTGCTTGGTTAGAAAGGGAGAGAAAAGTGGAGGAAAATTCTGCCCCTGAGGGAAGAAAGTGGGCGAGGTCATCATATTTGATGGCAGATGAGGAGAATTCTGACTAAGAATAATTCAGCTCTGAAGTCTTTATGCTCAACTGATGCTAACCAAATTTCTTTGAGCAGCCTGTCTCTCAAGCTGTCTGGCTCTTTGAGGCATTAACCTTTCACAGTCCCTTGCATATTTACACAGCACCTCTAAGCTTTTAAAGTGTGGTCTGTCACATACTGCTTCTGCTTTTTCTTTCTAATAACATATCTTCCAGTTTGGAGTAGCGTTTAAGAGCAGTGGACTCTAATCTGGAGAACCAAATTTGATTCCCCACTCCTCCATATGTAGCCAGTTGGGCAACCTTGGGCCAGTCACAGTTCTCTTAGAGCTCTCTCAGCCCCAGTTACCTCAGGGTATGGGGAGAGGAAGGTAAGGAGATTATAAATCGCTCTGAGACTCTGAGTGAAAGGCGGTGTACAAATCCAATTTCTTCTTCTTCCCTATCTACCCACGCTTTTAATTTGTATTTATGTAAATACCAACTGAGCATGACACTTCATGCACCTGATGAAGTAGGCTATGACACATTAAGACTTATGAGATAAGGAACTACAGTAGCTTTTGTACAGGATATAAATAAACTGTGTGTCTTGAACAGACAGGTAGGTCTGCATAGCTATGTTATCTCAGTAATTAGCATTATGTATTTCTTGGTTGTATGTGTGTTCCTCCCGAAATTGCAGACTTCAGTGTCTCCCCTGCCCTCCAAAAACTAATTCTGAACGTGTGAAATTGCTTTATATGGTGTGTAGCAAAAAGTGTGAGGAATGTGAGAGTACTTTGAGCAGGAGCTGGTCCGGTTTTGTTTGTTTGCTGCCCTAGGGAGCTGAAATACTTCCAGCCCTTTTTATGTTTTATTATACACTAAGCAGAACAAGAAGTCTTTATTAATACCTCAAATTATGCAGTAGACACCCTTAAACCAATTGTAAGAAAGATATTGAGACTGAGAGAGTTTTTTATCTTTGTATTTTAATTTCAGTAGTTACCATATTTTTAATTTAGCAAATTTATACCACCCTTTCATCTCAGAAAACAGCCCTGAAAGCAATATACACAAGAAGAATATGATCCTGATTCATGGGTGGAAGACCACGGCCAAGTAAAAGGTAGCTTTTGGGGCAAAGGTCCTCTCCAGACCTCCCAACTGCAGATAGGTTTTCCAGACCACCACCTCCCCTGCCGCAAGAGAGAGAGAGGCCCCGGCTACTTGGCTGGCAAGTTGGTGATGTCACTTTCAGCATGCACAGGAAGTGATGTCATCACGTTGGCAACATCCAGGCAACACTCTGATATTTGGGCAAAAACTCTATGGTAGAAGCCATTTTGACCATAGAGTTTTCCCCCAAGTACCAGAGCCTTGCCCTGATGGCATGATTTCATGATGTCACTTTCAGTACACACTGGCCTCCTTTCCACTCCTGGTAAGCCCCCTCATCCCCTAATAGCAGACCATCAAGATTCCATCCCCACCCTAGTAACACAATTTGCCATTTCAACAGTTGACAATCTGACCTTGCATAACAACTATCCATAAGAAAATAAGAGAAGCCAATGTTGGATCAGGCCAATGGCCCATCCAGTCCAACACTGTCACACAGTGGCCAGAAATACCAGGTACCCTCAGGAGGTCCATCAGTGGGGCCAAGACACTAGAAGCCTTCCCACTGTTGCCCCCCCCAAGCACCAAGAATACAGTGCATCACTTGCCCCAGACTGAGAGTTCCTATCTATACCTTGTGGCTAATAACCACTGATGGACCTCTGCTCCATATGTTTATCTAATTCCCTCTTGAAACCGCCCATGCTTGTAGCTGCCACTACCTCCTGAGGCAGTGAATTCCATGTGTTAATCATGCCATAATGGCTTGTGTGAAAGAGTTTCCATTTTTGGCACAGCCTAATTCTTTATAGTTGCCCTAGATAAGCTCATATACAATCCCTAACAATGGTATCAAAAAAATTCTCCTCAAGACGTTTATATGCACAAAAGCAGGAACAGTTCAAAAAATTAAAAATTGGCAACTGTGACTGTATGCTTTGTTTCCTGAAGGTCCTAACCTGGTATTTTGTTTTTCCAGCCAATTTTTCCTCTTGTAATTTCAGTTTCTCCTTGAGCACACTGTGTCTTCTCTGAAGCATAGAAATCATCTGTGTCTTCTGATAAAACACCTCAGCTGGATTCCAAGAATTTAAACATAATTTCTGTCTCTATAAAATGCCCTTGAGAAATGCAGATGTAGCATTCATTCTACCCAGTTCCTTTGCCTGTTTGCTCCAGTAAAGATACTAAAGTCTCTCTAATGAATGACCTCTTAATCAGACCTCCTAAACAGAATATAGGAGCTGCGGTGGCTCAAGTGGTTAACACGCTGAACTGCAGGCTGTGGAAGGTCAGTAGTTCAGCAGTTCGAGACCCGGGTGCCGCATGATGGAGTGAGCTCCCATCTCTAGTTCCAGCTCCTGCCAACCTAGCAGTTCGAAAGCAAAAAATTGCAAGTAGATAAATAGGTACCACTTCGGTGGGAAGGTAACAGCGTTTCGTGTGCCTTGGTGTTTAGTCATGCCGGCCACATGACCACGGAAACGTCTTTGGACAGCGCTGGCTCTTCGGCTTTGAAACGGAGATGAGCACCGCAACCCTAGAGTCGGATTCAACTGGCATTCGAGCAAGGGAACCTTTACCTTTACCTTTAAACAGAATATAAATCTCAAGGCCAATGCAAACATTTGCTCAAAGGCCAAGAATTCACCGAGCAGGCTGCAATTACTTTTTCTTTTAGTTAAAAAAAAGCAACTGTTGACATGGGTTGGGTTCATACACATAATCTCCAAATAAATATTTGAAGTCCTAAACTGCTAAGGAATGAAACAGATCTAAAGCAATGCTTCTCTTCCGGAAAATGAGCATGTGGGTGTGTTTGAGCAGGTTTCTTGAAGCAAAACCTTCCTATCAGCATACATGACAGGGTGGTACAATGGTCACAACACTGTACTGTGATCATGAGGGACCCCGGTACAGAGCCCCAATCTGCCTTGAAGCCTTGAATAAGTCAGACTAGTTTACCTCACTGAGTTGTTGTGATGATTAAACTGGGATGGTAGGCACCAAGTATGCCCACCCCCCGTAATCCTTGGAGAAAGGCAGGATATTAGGCCCCCAAAATCTGTACACACCTATTTTATAATATTGAGGACATAATGAAAATATAACCTAAGTTAATATCTTATGCCCATTTCCTGGTGAATCCCATTTTAAAAATGTACTGGTTTCAGTAGTTCTGCATTGCACCCACATTGCACCCATCCTTGCTCCCAGTTAAAGTATTTGTGTACTTATTTAACACCATGCAGGTCTGTTGGCTTGGAGGGTTACACGCGCAGAGATACCCAGATTGGTATAACAGATCAATCCCATGTATGTTTACTTGGAAGTCCAACATGAAGTTTCATTCAGGCTTTGTTGTGATCTTTCCCAAAAACGTCACAGCAAAGCAGGTTAAGGAAATATTGGAGAAAAGCCAGGAAAATCCTGGGAGGTGCAGGACACCACAATACTGTGATGAAGCAGGAAATTAACCACATCCCAAATAGCATGGAACCTGGGCCAAATATCCCATGTGGAAAAGGCCCAGTTCTCCTTCCATGGCCACTGAAATCTGGTAACCTAAAAACAGGGCTGTCAACAGCCTAGCAGAAGAATGTGCTGTCCCTTTAAACAGAGGCTTACTGTGTAAAAATTGGCAGCTAAAGCTCTAGTAAACCTCTGTCAAAGGAACAGGCCATATTTCTCCAGGCCTGCTGGCAACCTAGCTCCTAAGATTTGCTCCTAAACAGGCTAAATTTGGAGTAGGCTGCTGAGAAAGGCTTGTGATTCATTTCCTATCTCTACAAGGACCTAGTGGTGGTGTGTGTGTGAAGTGTCAATAAGTCACAGCCGACTTACTGCGACCCCCAGCAAGGGGCTTTCAAGGCCAGTGAGAAGCAGAGGTGGTTTGCGCCATGGCCTTCCTCGGACTTCTCCCATCCAAGTGCTAACCAGGGCTGACCCTGCTCAGCTTCTGAGATCTGACAAGATCAAGCTGCACCCTGTCCCGCCTTCCCTCCTGACCTAGTGGTAGTAAAGGTAAAAAGATCTTACTTCGGTTAGGGATGGTGGAATGAAGCTAGGGATGTTGTCCGCATAGCCTGAGGTGGGGCAGTTGTCAGGGCCCAGAACTTTTGGTGAGGCCCATGCCGCTGACTCCCACGCACACATTTCCCCCGCCACCTGTCTGCCCCATGCTCCCAACTGCACAGAGTCATTGAGGAAGCCAGGGCACGTTGGTGGTGCACACTGGTGGCACTGGCAGTGGCACTCTGAGCTCCATACACAGTGGCCAGTACTGTGGGGGAAAAGGGTGCATAGGTGGTGCAGGCAACTGAGCCCAGGTGGTGGGAGGGCTTGAAAGCAGGAAAAGACTGCATGAGCAGGTGGGGACCATGCATGTGTGGGGGTGGAAAGGAAGGCCCCCAAAACTTGGAACCGGCCCTGAATGAGGCTGAAGATGAGGAGTGAATTTCACACAAAGGTCTGGTAATTTGGAGCCCTGGGCCAGCTGCAGAAATTCCTCCTAGAATGGATATACTTAACAGTAACTTTTAAAATTGCTTTTTTAATAACCATGGTGCCAGTTTGGTGTAGTGGTTAAGTGTGCGGACTCTAATCTGGGAGAACAAGGTTTCATTCCCCACTCCTCCACTTGCAGCTGCTGGATGACCTTGTACAAGCCATAGTTCTGTCAGAACTGTTATTGAAAGAGCAGTTTCTGTCAGAGCTCTCTCAGCCCCACCTACTCACAGGATGTCTGTTGTGGGGAGGGGAAGGGAAAGGAGTTTGTAAGCCCCTCTGAGACTCCTTCAGGTAGTAAAGGGAGGGGTATAAATCCAATCTCCTCCTCCTCTCTTCTTCTTCTTCTTCTGTATGAGAACCAGTTTGGTGAAGTGGTTAAGTACACGGACTCTAATCTGGGAGAACCAGGTTTCATTACCCACTCCTCCACCTGCACCTGGCTGGATGACCTTGGGCAAGCCATAGTTCTGTCAGAACTGTTATTGAAAGAGCAGTTTCTGTCAGAGCTCTCTCAGCCCCACCTACCTCACAGGGTGTCTGTTGTGGGGAGGGGAAAGGAAAAGAGATTGTAAGCCCCTCTGAGACTCCTTCAGGTAGTGAAGGGAGGGGTATAAATCCAATCTCTTCTTCTTCTCTTCTTTTTTGAGGATTCTAGTGGTGATCTGCAGTATGCAAAGTTACACATAAACAAAAGCAGCTGTTATATATTAGAAGACAAGGTTTCTTTAAATATTTTCTCCACCAGATTTGGGTCCACTTTCTATTAGTATACTTACCTGAACCAAGACAGATTCAGGTAGGTAGCCGTGTTGGTCTGAAACAGCAGAACAAAGTCTGAATCCAGTGGCACCTTTAAGTTTTATTCAAGGTATAAGCTTTTGTGTGCACGCACACTTCTTCAGATACCTGAACCAAAAACAGTTTTTTAAAAATCCCACCTTCAAGACCTATTAATATTGTAGAAGATCCAAGACAAAAAACAGACCTTGCTTTCCCTTGAGCACTGTCAATGTTGTGATGCCCATTATCATCAGACAGAAAAGCCTGCAAGGCAAATTAACCAGGAATCCAAACTGGAAGGCGAGTCCACCAATTTGGGTGAAAGGAGGAGGATTGTGTGGTGAATGTACAGAATGCCTCATTGTAGGTGTTCTTGGAGAGTCTCCAAGATCCTTTTTCTGTAGTCAGTCTGCTCTTCCAGTTTTGCTTGGGTGTATTTACACCCTGCTGTTTGGGCAACCAGCTGGCTTACAACTGAAACCCCCCACAATATAGACTACAAGTCTATGGGTGGTAAGTGTGAATGGCTGGTAGAGAAGAAACTGTGCGCGCGTGCTTGTTTCTCATACATCTAACTTCATCCCCCACCCTCCCTTTTCTTGCATTACACATGCTTTCACCTGCCTGTCCAACTTTCTCTCCTTTATTATACACTTAAGCAGACTTGACATTTAAGTTGCTTCCTTCTGGTTAGTAACTTGTTGTATATAACACTGTGTGGAAAATTCCAAATGTTAGATAATTCATAACAACGTAAGGAAGACTATATTTTTAATGCATCGAGAGCAGGGTTGAACTTTCAACACTGATTTTGTAAAAATTGATTTTCTTCAACTTTACATGTTGCCTTGGATAACCTTTTTAATTTAAGAGAATGAAAGGACAATTCTTTATGCTTTAAGATGAAGAGATTCATCTGGAATAGTTCTAGTTTATTCCATTTAGCCCACCTTTCCTCCACCATGGAACTCAGTGGGATCATATGCATAAGGTATGGTGGAGGCCCACAGGGTTGCCAGGTCCCCCGTGGCCACCAGCAGGGAGTTGGGGTTCGGGATGCCAGCTGCAGGTTGGGAAACCCTTGGAGATGTGAGGGTAGTGCCTGGGGAGGACAGGGATCTCAGTGAGGTACAATGCCGTAAGAGTCCACCCTCCAAAGCAGCTATTTTCTCCAGAGGAACTGATCTCTGTAGTCTGGAGAGGAGGTGTGATTCTGGGGGATCCGCAGGTCCCACCTGGAGGCTGGCATCCCTAGCCCCATCCAATCTAGGCACTGACTAGACCCAAGCCTGATTAGTCTCCAATATTACTGTGCATTCCATCCACACCTTGGGACATAAACTACGACTATTCACGGACATTTTTGTATGAAAAGAGTTTGCTTGATCTGCTTTATTTATGAGGGAGGAGAGATTCCAAATGTTCAATACATGATTTCGGGCCAAAAGCTTGCTATTCATGATGTAAGGAAAACAAAATGGGTCACAAGTTTTGGAAATCCAAATGAACGTGCCTACCTTGCAAAAAAGGCTACAAAGGTTATTAGCCAACAGAAATTGTTAGCCCAACACATACCTGTACGTGTTTCTCCCATGTCATCTCTTAAGAGGTATACCTTTAAAAGTAACAGTGTGAATGAGAGTGCAACATGAGGATTATCCAGGTACCACTGAAGGCTTCCTTGTAAGCTCAAACTGAAGCTACTCCCATCTGGGAAAGACACACTGATGATTTACAAGAAGGAATAAAGCCAGTTCTCTTCAGAGTGCTTTTCTGGTGGCTCAGTTGTGATTTGTGTTTGCCACAGGCAGTCTGACGAATGACTTTACAAGACTTTCATTTTGTTGTGCTACATTTACAAGGTGTTGCATTTGGGCAATTCCCCAGGATTTCTGTCTGTGCAGAAGAGGCCATCTCAGATACTCAATTTTGTATCCAATGGGCCTTTCTTGATCTTTCAAATTCCACAGACAACTTTTCTTTAGTACAAACAGATTCTGTTTCCATTGAAAAAGCGAGTCCCAGGTGAAAGTTGACTCTCACTTTCCCAGCACATATAACAAAGTTTGAGTCCAGTGGCACCTTTAAGACCAACAAAGGTTAATTCTCCTAGATATAAGCTTTTGGATGCATGCATCCCTGTATAGACAGCAAGAAGCCTCTGCAGCAAGCAGCAGCATTTAGATGCTGTTCTCACCCATTTCCATGCCACTCACTGCTGCTGCTGCTGCTAGCGGAAAAATGTGTTTGCACTCCTGTCTAGGAGCAGCTGACACACACACACAGAGAAAGAGAGAGATTTTTTTTAAAAAAACCAGGACTGTACTTTCACCAACTAAATCCTCCAGGCCAGGAGAATCCATCTCAAAGAAAAAATGAGATGTCTCCCAGAATCCCTGCAGGTATCTGGCTTCATGTCTCTGGAAATGGCAGAACTTCAGTTTTGCAATTGCAGTAAGAAGAGTGCAAGGACAGACTGCCTTGGAATTCTTTATGCTGGGCAGCCTCTGCTGCTCAAAAACACAGCACCGCAGGGCCACTCAGTTCAGCAGCATCAGCAATGGCTATTGGCTCATCCATTGCTGCCCCCTCCTTCAAACTGGCCGTGATACTAAAGGAGGCAGATGGGATTTGACACCAATTGTCATGGCTACTAAAGGGTCTGAACCCAGCGGCCCCTGAGGCGTTGGCAGAGTTGCTGGACTGTCTCTACTTGCTCCTGACCAGGGCTATTTTTCGGCAGGAACGAACAGGAACGGAGTTCTGGCTGGCTCCCAAGTTGGCCACGTCCAGCAGGAACTCATTAGCATAATAGGCCACACCCAACAGCAGGAACTCATTAAGATTGGCTACATTAGGGGTGTGTGGCCTAACATGCAAAGGAGTTCCTGCTACAAAAAAAGGCCCTGGGTTTTGACAACAAACAAGGTAAACAGAATAACAAGCAAAAGGTGGGTGTGGCTTTTGGTAACATGTGGGTGCAGTCTAATGTGCTAATGAGCTGTGCTGTCTGGGGTGTGGCCCAATATGCTAATGGATTTCTGCTGTTGGGTGTGGCCTATTATGCTAATGAGTTCCTGCTGGGCTTTTCCTACAAAAAGAGCCCTGCTCCTGACTGCTCTAGAGCAGTGGCCCACCTGGAAATTTCCCTGTAAGCCAAATGCCCCATCTGCCTCCTGTCCACTGTGCTGGTACAGTAAGGAGAGGGAGAGAGGTATTCCAGACCCCAAACACCTGCCATCTGTTATTTGATAAGGATGTTTATTTAAAATTTTATCACACTTTATGACCTTTGAGCTTATGATTAAAAAATAAGACTCCAACATCTAGATATCAATCTAGCATATTTTTATCCCATTAGCTCAGGGTGGAATCCCTTCCCCCATTTCATCCTCATAACAGCTCTGCGAGACAGACTAGGCTAAGAGAGAGTGACTGACCCAAGGTCACCCAGCGAGCTTCCATGGCACAGCAGGGATCTGAGTCAGGCTCTCCCAGATCCCAGCTAAACACACTGACTGCTACACCACACTGGCTCTTGTTCAATGACAAAAAACAATGGCATAAAAATCACAATCTGGGTAATGCTACTTGCAAGCTCAAGCCAGCAGCAAAAGCACAGTTAGAACCAACCAGTCCCAGAGCCACAAAGGGCTTGGCAAAAAACTATTCCCCTCCCAGTGGGGGCTTGAATTTCAGTCCAGTTGAGAGCCCTGGCATCTCCCCCTCCCCCACCCCAGACACTTTTCTTAGTAGAACATCTAAAAGTGGACAATGGGGGCATCTAAATAATTAACTCTGCAGAAAATCTTAATTTTAGAAGGTTATCAGGTGCTCCTGAAGACATTGTGGACCCAGGTTACTTAGAGCTTTCGAAGCCCCTAACCAGAATCTCGAATTGGACCCAGAAACAAACTGGCAAGCAGTGAATGTCACAAACACCCTGGATCAGAGTGAGCAGGAACCTAATTTGCAGAGAACAAAAACTGTTATGCGAATGTATCTTGGGAGAGAGGAGGCCTTTAATGTGAGAATTCCTATACTGAAAGGAAGAGATGGCACAGCAAGGGCAGGTGAGGATGATGTACTACAGGAAACAGGCAAACACTTTCCCTGTTTAAAAAAAAAAAAAAACTGGCACAACCAGTTTATTAATAAACTTTGAACTAGAGGCGGGGGTGTGGGAGGTGCTGCTACCGGGCTGGTTTTCTATATGTGTGTTTGTTTGGAAGTCAGTCCCACTGCGCTCAGTGGAGTTTGCTTCCAAGGAGAGTGCATTGGATTGTCTCCTGAATCGACACACAACTCCAGACCAGGTGACTGCCTCAAAAATATTTATCCACAAAGTATTACAGAATTGTTTGAATCTGGCACAAATACCACCTCAATCTCTGGAAGATATTATACAGACAGACCCTTAAGTATTAACTGTGCCTTTTAAAAGTACGCAACGGCTCTTTCTGCTACGTTGTTTTCCCTTGTTCCCGTCTCATTCTTTTGCAAGGCTGCAGTTTCTTCTATATCCCTCCCCCCCCCCCCCCCCCCCGTGCGCTGACGTCTATTTCAGTTCATTTATCTAATCTCCCCTTTGCAGCCACTGGAGGTGGTCTTGTGACTGAATTTCCAACCACAAAGTAACATTGGTGTTTTTGCATGAACAGAGCCCTCAGTAACTTACTTGTTTACACCAGGGGTCCTTAACATTTTTGAGCCTGAAGGCACCTTTGGCATTCTGACACAGCGTGGTCGGTGCAGCCACAAAATGGCTGCTACAGAAGGTGGCTCCAGCCACAATAGGGATGCCTCGGGCACACAGTGAAGATCCTTCTGCTGTGGTGGCAGCTGTTGCCAAAGCAACGTTTTTTAAAAATGTGCACAGCCTATCAAATCTCCAGTGGCCAACCAGAAGCCTTGTTGGGCAAAAGCCCTACCTGACCCCACCCACTTTCTCAAAACATTTGATGGGTGCCAGGCAATGTTCCCTCTAAGCTGCAGAGCCTTGTGAGCAAAAATGCTACTTTGTGAGCTACTGGCATTAAAGTTGTGAGCAGACAATTTGACTACTGCATAAATTAGTTTGCTCTGGAGCCGTCCTTCCTTTTTTTTTTTTGGTAAACAAATTTTATTTTCTCAGGAATACAACATGTAAGATTAAATCATTTCATTCTATCAATTGTCTACCCCATTCCCAGTTCCTCCCCTCCCTCCAATGGCTTCCCACAATGCTTCCACCCCTGCTCCAAATTACTTCATATCATCAACAATATCAGTTTCTTATCATTACAATCTAAAGATAACATCATTTGACTTAATATTGATCTAAACATATTAAGTTTTGTTTCACATCCCAGTTCTTTTCCAGATATATTTTAAAGTCACTCCATTCTTGAAAAAACACGTCGTCTTCTTTGTTATTCAACTTCTTTGTAATGTTGTCCATCTCTGCCATGAACAGAACTTTATGTATCCAGTCCTCAATTTCTGGCACTTTCTCTGTTTTCCAAAATTGTGCATAAATCATTCTCGCTGTTGTGATTAAGTACCAGAATAAAGTCTTTTTAGTTGTATTGACTTCTTCCATTTTCAATCCTAAAAGCAGAATTTCCGGTGCCTTTTTAAAAGAGCATTTCAAAATTTTTTGCATTTCATTGTGGACTTTTGTCCAAAAGTCAACTGCTTTCTCACAAGTCCACCACATGTGGTAAAATGAGCCTTCATGGCTTTTACATTTCCAACACTTATTTGACATATTCTGGTTCATATTTGCAATTTTTTTCGGAGTCATGTACCACCTATACATCATTTTATAACAATTCTCTCTAACATTGGTACAAGGCGATATCTTAATAGAATTTTTCCACAAATATTCCCAGGTTTCAATAGCCACTTCCGTATTCATATTTATCGCCCATTTTATCATTTGCCCTTTTACAGTCTCATCTTCAGTATACCATTTTAGTAACACTTTATACATTTTAGAGATATTTTTTCCCCCTTCACTCTCCCAAATCATTTCAATCTCATTTTTTTCCTCTCTAAAACCATAGTTTCTTTTGTCTGATCTAAAAAGGTCAAAAATCTGCATATATTTCAGCCATTCATAATCATATTCAATTTCATTCTGCTTTTTCATTACCCATTCTGTTCCCACTTTTTTAATTAGATCTTTATATGGCAACCAATCTTTATCTCTATGTCTTGAGTAAGATGTTAACACTTCCACTGGTACAATCCACAATGGTCTTACATCACAAAAGTATTTTTTATACCTCATCCATACCACAAATAGTGCTTTTCTTACCACATGAAGCTTAAAAAAGCTATCCATTTTTGTTTTGTCATACCATAAATATGCATGCCAACCAAATCTACAATCATGGCCTTCTAACCCCAGTAACTTATCATTTTCTAATTTCACCCATTGTTCCATCCAGGTTAGACAGACCGCTTCATAATATAGTCTAAGATTTGGTAATTGTAACCCACCTCTGTCTTTGGCATCACAAAGAATTTTCATCTTGATTCGCGGTTTCTTGCCTGCCCAAACAAACTTTGATAGTTCTTGTTGCCACTTAAGTAGCAAATCTGTCTTACTAAGTATTGGTATTGTTTGGAACAGGAACATCAAACGTGGTAGGACATTCATTTTTATGACTGATATTCTTCCCATCAGTGACAAATTCATTTTGTCCCATTTCTTAAAGTCTTGAGTTAACTTAGTCCATAGTTTTTCATAATTGTTCTTATATAAGTCTATATTTCTTGCAGTTAACTCAATACCAAGATATTTAGTCTTTTTTACTACTTCACATTGTACCAGGTCTTGCAGTTCCATTTGTTTTTGTTTCGTCCTTCCTGAGCTAAGACAAAAATCTGTGAGCTGGAGGCGAAAGACCTGTGAGCTAGCTCACACTAACTCAGCTTAGAGGGAACACTGGCACCAGGAAAGACGTTGGTGGGCCCCATGGGCACCATGTTGGGGACCCCTGGTTTATACTTCCAAGCCAATATGCTCCTAGCAGTAAGAACGAAAATATTCAGTTGTTTACTATATAGAAATGTATATTTGTACATAGTAAGTCCTATCTACATTTGTGGGACTTATCTTTGCTTTACTGAACTATATCTACTTCATTGAATAGTCAAAGTATTGGGCTAGGAACTGGAAGAACTGTATTTTAATCCCCATTCTACCATGGAAGCTCTGTCACTTTCTCTGTGTCTAACATATCTCACAGGGTTGCTGTGATGATAAAAAGGATGGGAGAAGAATGTTGAGCTGCTTTGTATCTCCGCTGGGGAGGAAAGAATGATATAAATTAACTACTGAGGAGGCAGATAAACATACACAAGGCTGGAAGGGACCTCAAGGGTCATCTAGTCCAACCCCCTGCACCGTGCAGGAAATTCACAACTACCTTCCCATAGATAAGGTAGATAATTTGGTGGGGAATGGAGATTTGGTCTCTCCTTTGTACTCACTTGTGCAGAAGATTGCCAGATTGTGGTGCTGAGATGTTTCTTCTTGTCAGTTCTGTGAAACAGGATGAACTATGGGATATTCTAAAATTAAGGTATGTGGTTTATTTATTTATATTTCAATTTATAGACCGCTCACCCCCTAAGGGGTTTATGAAAATTTATGCTCCAGTTTTTGTTTAACATCTTTAAGGTGCCATAGGTTTCCCCTAAACAAAAGACGTCTCATGCGAGTCCAACCCTGTACAGCTCAGTGGGGTTCACATCCAAGTAAACTCGCCTAGAATTGCAACCTTAAATTATTTATCAGGGACAATGCCAATAAACTACCTCCGATCCCAGTGAATTTTTCTTCAAGTCCCATCTACAGCCCAATGCTAATACTTTTGGCATGCTAACAGAAAAGTACTTGAGATATACCATTTTAATCTGGAGCACAATGTCAGCTGCAGAACACAGTGTTACACTGGTACTGCAGTAACATTATGCCGGTCTTGTAAGCAGATGTGCTGGCAAAGGATTGCAGGAAGCCAGACACCGGTGGAAGAACACAACTGAACCTTGTCATATATCTTGTTTAAAAACAGTGTTCCAGTGGAACCAAAGGATACAATGCAACTTTGCTGTGTGGGTAACTTTGGGCCAGTTGTTCACTCTCAGCCTAAACTACCTCACAGAATTCTTGTGAAGGTACAATGGAAGATGGGGAACTAGTAGAGCCAGTTTGGTGTAGGAGAGCCAGTTTGGTGTAGTGGTTAAGTGCGCGGACTCTAATCTGGGAGAACCAGGTTTGATTCCCCCCTCCTCCACTTGCACCTGCTGGATGACCTTGGGCAAGCCATAGTTCTGGCACAGCTGTTCTTGAAAAAGAGCAGTTTCGGTCAGAGCTCTCGCAGCGCCACCTACCTCACAGGGTGTCTGTTGTGGGGAGGGGAAGGGAAAGGAGTTTGTAAGCTGCTCTGAGACTCCTTTGGGTAGTGAAGGGCAGGGTATAAATCCAATGTCTTCTTCTTCTTCTATATGCTGCCCCAAGCTCTTTGGAGGAAAGGTGGCATAAATATGTTCTAAATCAGGGGTCCCTAATGTCTTGGCTGCAAAAACCATGGAACCTGCCTGTAGTGTATCAGGCCCGGACAGAGCCAGGCATGCCTGGACTTGTCCAGGCACAAAGACTCTAGCTTCAGACCAAAAGACAATGGGCAAGTAGGATCCTAGCCAGGCCCAATGAAAGGGCTAGGGCAGGCCAAGAGGCCAATAGGTCTCTTGGTTACTGTAAATAGCCTATCGGGAGTGGGGGGGTGTTTGCTGGTGGGTTTCCCTAAGGGAATATAAGCCGGCCAATACTTTTCCTGGTGCCCCTCAAGTGCTTCTAGAAAGTGGGCAGATTCACATGGGGCCTTTTCCAGCGAGACTCCTGATTGGCCACTGAACATTTGATTGGCTTTTTAAAATATTGCCTTAGCAGCAGCTGCCACTACAAAACAAGGATCTTCCCTGTTTGACTCTACGTAAGCTGTGGCAGTCATTTTGTGGCTGGCTCCACCTCCTGCGATGGGAGCCATTTTGTGACTGCACCCACCATGTTGTGTCAGAATTCCATGGTGCCTGCAGGCTCAAAAAGGCTGGGGACCCCTGTTCTAAATAAATAAATAAATTTCTCCCATGAGTGCTAAATGGTATGCAATTTTGAAATCCAGCTCCCTTGCCCTGTTTGTATACCGTTCTTTAATTTTGTAATTCAGTTTCATTCAGCATTTATTTCCTTCGTTCAGAGTCCACCTTTTGCTGTGAGACTTAAAAATGCAGTATTGTATGTTTTATGTTGTTTTTATTGCATCATTTTAATTGTGTGATCCGCCTGGAGTCTCAGCAAGAAAGGCGAACTTGTTGTTGTTCAGTCGCACAGTCGAGTCCGACTCTTCGCGACCCCATGGATCAGATCACTCCAGGCCTTCCTGTCTTCCGCCGTCCTCTGAAGTTGGCTCAATTTCATGTTTGTTGCATCTATGACACTGTCTAACCATCTCATCCTTTGCCGTCCCCGTCTTCTTTGACCTTCAATCTTTCCCAGCATCAGGGTCTTCTCCAGTGAGTGCTCCCTTCTCATTTGGTGGCCAAAGTATTTGAGCTTCGTTTTCATTATCTGGCCTTCCAGGGAACAGTCAGGGTTGATTTCTTTTAGGATTGACTGATTTGTTCTTCTTGCAGTCCAAGGGACTCTCAAGAGTCTTCTCCAGCACCATAGTTCAAAAGAATCTATTCTTCGGCGCTCGGCCTTCCTTATAGTCCAACTCTCGCAGCCATACATGACTACTGGGAATACCATTGCTTTGACCATGCGGACTTTTGTTGGCAGGGTGATGTCTCTACTTTTTATCATGCTGTTTAGGTTCGCCATCGCTTTCCTCCCAAGGAGCAGGCGTCTTTTAATTTCATGGCCGCTGTCACAGTCTGCGGTGATCTGGGATCCCAGGAACGTGAAATAAATAGTGGAGATTTGTTTATTTTGAACATTTGCTTTCATAATGTGTGCCATTTTTGGACTGTGTGGGATAGGAACCAGCTGGTGACCTAATCTAGAGCTTTTGTGATCCCAGCACCACATCTCAAGATTTATTTATTTAATGACAGGGGATGCATTGGTTCAATCTTCTTACATTGTTGCCCACATCAGTCAATCACATTTATATCCCACAATTCCTTCATGAAGCTGGGGGAGATTTAGGTTTTTACATCTGATTAGTGCAACAACCTTAAGAGATATCCTTGTCTGAGAGAGCAATTTGCGTAAAATCACCCACCGAGTACTGGCTGGTCTCCCCAATCCAAGTCCAATGCTCTGTTCCACTGCTCTCCAACCCTGTTGAACCTGAGGAAACTTCTGGAATTTTGAGTCAGGGTAGTGAGCACCACTACAAAATGGCTGCCATGGGGGAGTGGGTGCCACCAGCCTCTGGCCTCACACCTTTTTGTCTCAGCTCAGGAAGGAGGGCTCCAGAGCAAACTAGTTTATGCAGTAGCCAAATTGCTTGCTCACAACTTTAATGCCAGTAGCTCACAAAGTAGAATTTTTGCTCACAAAACAGCTTAGAGGGAACATTGGTTCCAAGCCAAGTATCTTCCTATGATAGGGGAGCTGCTCTTTCCAAAGGGGTGCTGCCTGCAGATACAAAGGTGATGTTTCCTGGGATCTTCCTACATCAATAAAATAGAAGAAAGATAGCTTTGGTTCTTTGCTTTAAGCTAGAGATATGGGGGGGGGGAGAAACTAGACTGCAGTGGATACCATGGCACCCACTGGCATCTTGCTGGGATCACTGGCAATAAGAATGTAAGAGAAGCCAATGCTGGATGAGGCCAATGGCCCATCCAGTCCAACACTCAGTCCCACAGTGGCCAAAAATATCAGGTACCATCAGGAGGTCCAGCAGTGGGGCCAGGTCACACAATGTTGGCACTACCAATGCTTTGTAAACAGGATCTGTGAGACCCAGGTTTGAATCCTCACTCTTCCATGGAAGTTCACAGGGTGATCTTGTGTCAGTCCTTCTCTCTCATTCCAACCCACCTAACAGAGTTGTGAGGATAAAATGGATGGAAAGGATAATTATGCATGAAAAGTACTGGGTTCGCCGAATGGAGGACTCGGACGATGACATGCTCTTGCACACATTTATTGTACTTAACACAAGACTAACTAAAACGGCCCTGCAAGGCCAACTATATACACACCCACCCAGCACAGCCTTACTCCATTGGAGGGTTTGAATTTCCCGCCAGAGTGGCTATTGGTTGGGGCTGGGGGAACTAGGATCCTATGTTCCTATTGTCCAGGGGAGCCAAGCTCCAGTCTTTGCCGCGGACCCCTAGTGGCAGTCCACGTACATAACAATACAGTAAGTTGCTTTGGGTTCCTATTGGAGGGGGAAAGGGGCATAAATATCTAAATAAGGGAATCCTAAATGGGTCTACTTGAAGTAAGTCCCATTTTAGTCAATGGAGCGAACTCCTAGAAAGTCTTCACAGGACTGCAGCTATCTTTACCCTTTGTATATACAATGATTTCTTTTTTCTATTATCTCTGGTCAAACAAGTTTTGCAGGTTTTTGAAACCCTACCCCACCAAAACCTGCAAAACCTGTATATCAGAGACGACATGCTCTTGCACAAGTTTATTGTACTTAACACAAGACTAACTAAAACGGCCCTGCAAGGCCAACTATATACACACCCACCCAGCACAGCCTTAGTCCACTGGAGGGTTTGAATTTCCCGCTAGAGTGGCTATTGGTTGGGGCTGGGGGAGAAAAGTACCCAGTTTCATATGTGAATTTCATAAAACAAACCCAAACTCTAATGATTCCAGCAAAAGCTATCTATTAGGGCGGCTGCAGTGCACTATTAAATAAGTATTAACAAATCAAATAAGTATTAACAAATCAACATAATGATTTTAATGCACCAATTAAATATGTATATATTTGCATGTGAATACAAAGGTATATAAATGTGCACAGGAATAAAATCATATTTTTAAAAAAGATTATGTATACACCTGCCACAGTTGGCACCATTTTGGAAGAGGCATTCCCTTCCCGGAAGGGACAATACCTTTTCTAAAATCATGGCTGTTCCCCGCCCCCTCCCGTTTCATAAGGTTTCAGGCTGCACTTTTGCCAGTCCATGGGGTCGCGAAGAGTCGGACTCGACTGTGCGACTGAACAACAACAAAAGCCCTACTGAACGCACTGGGACTTACTTTTTTTGCAAAGACACTTAGGATAGGTCTGGACCCCTGTAATGCAGAGGTGACCTTGGATATGAAAGGTGAAATCCTACAGCCTTGGGGGGGGGGGTGCGCGGGCGGGCGCTGCATCCGTACCGCAGAGTAAGTCCCGCTGAACTCAGAGGGGCTTTCTTTTAAGATACGTGTGCAAGTCTTGCTGGTCGCGACCCGGGTTCTTATTTGGGGGTGGAGGCAGCGAGACGTTTGTTTGCAAACCCAACCCCCGATGTCAGCGGGTTGTGATGAGTTTCTACTCGCTGCCCCCCCTCCCCGGGAGGCCCTTGGTTCCCGGGAGCCGGCAGCCTCTCCCGGTGGGACTTCCTCCTCCGCCGGCTCCGCTGCGGGGCGGAGGCGTTCCTTCGCTCCCCTGCAGGGGGAGCCGGGTGACTGGCTGCCTCCATTGGAGAGGAGGAGGAGGAGGAGGAGCAGGTGCTGCGGCGCCCGCCGCTTTTACCTTTACCTCTCGGACAGGAGGAGACGGAGGCGGGCGCTGGGGCGGAGGGCGGGGCTTGCAGGTTGAGAACAGGCGGCGGCTTCGGGGAGGCGGAGGGGCAGGCGAGGGAGGCGCGGCAAAGCCTCTTCCTTTCCGAGAGCCAAGGCGCTCTGCCGCCGCAAGCCAGAAGGGGGGAAAGGCAGCCGCGAGGGGAAAGCGCCGCCGCCGCCGCCGCCGCCGCCGCCGCCGCCGCCGCGCACTGGATCCGGCTTCGGCCGGGCACAGCGGATGCGGCTCTTCTAGACGCGCCGACAGCCTCTCCGCTTTCCGGGAAGGGGGGATCGTCCCCTGGCCGAGCCCGATGTGCGGCGATCGGGCTGGGCGAGGGATCTCGAGGGGCCGGTGCTGGGAATCGCCTCTGCGCGCCCCGGCTCCCCAGTGACTGGGAAGGGACCTTTGGACTCCGGTCGCCTCCCGGCGGCGTCTCGGTCCGGGCGGCCCAGCTTGCCGCAGCGAAGAGGAGACGCGCGGAGGAGGGCTCTGCTTTTCTGCCGCGGAGGGGAAGGAGGAGGAGGAGGGCTGGGGCTGGGGGCGGCGGCGGCGAAGCAAAATGGGCGCGCCTTGATGTGCGGCTAGGCGCGGGCAGGAGAGCCGCGGCTCCGCGAGAGAGAGCGAGCGAGCGAGCGAGAGAGAGGTCGCCCTAGATCGACGCGCACACCTATGTGTGTGTCGGCGGAGGCTCCCGCAGGGCACCCCGCCGCCGCCTCCTCCGCGCCTCCCGACCGGCTTGGAAAGCCTCGGCTGGCGCGACGCCGGGGACCGCCGCCAGTTACGCGCTGCGCCCCGCCGCCCCCTTTATGTGACTCCCTCCGGCTGCTGCTGCTGCCGCCGCCTCCTCCTCCACCACCTCCTCCTCCTCCTCCTGCTGCTGCCGGATGGCGATAGACCGGCGTCAAGAGGAGGGTGGCGAAGGCCGGCAACTGCCCGAAGAGAATGGCTCC
This sequence comes from Gekko japonicus, assembly GCF_001447785.1. NCBI lineage: Eukaryota > Metazoa > Chordata > Lepidosauria > Squamata > Gekkonidae > Gekko > Gekko japonicus. The sequence goes on from NW_015176474.1 coordinate 515,050, forward strand.
CTGCCGCCCGGGGAGGCGGTCCCTGCCGCTGCGGCTACAGCCGCACCCCCGGCGGGGGGGGTGGCGGCGGAGATCCAGAGCCTGCCTCCTCCTCCGCTGCCGCCGCCGCCTCCTCCCGCCGGGTCCTGCAGCCCCCTCCTCTTGGACTACGACGGCTCCGTGCTGCCTCTCCTGGGCGGGCTGGGCGGCGGGCACCAGAGAACCCTCGTCCTCCTCACCTGGATCCCGGCGCTCTTCATCGGCTTCAGCCAGTTCTCGGACAGCTTCCTCTTGGACCAGCCGACCTACTGGTGCAAGGGCACGGACGGGCGAGGGAACTGGACGGGCCACCCTCACCTGCCCGCCAGCGGGCTCTCGGCCAGCCACAACTACAGCCGAGGGATGCTGGCCGCCCCCGAGCTGCCCACGCCGGAGGCGAAGAACACCAGTCAGTGCCAGTGCAGTGAGCGGCATTATTTGATCACGGCGGGCCTGGAGCAGAATGTCGTGAGCAAGGTAAGGAGATGCTTGCAGGGCCGCCTGACCCTGAGTCGAGCCATCAGGTGTTTGGCCCCTGTCTTGTCTCTTCTCTGACCTGCCATGGCCCGAAGGCCGTACAGGTGGCCCTGCGGCCAGAGATTGAAACAGGGACCTTCTGTGTGCCAGCAGGTATGTGCCGCTGTCCGGACTGAGGTCAGTATGCGGGAATGTGAGAGACTTTATCAGTCTGTTTCCCTTGTAGGGCTGCAAAGGTAATCTAATTTGGGGTTTCTTCCCAGGGTCGGGGTTTAATTTCGACCAGGGCTCAGTTCCCTGAACTCCTTGTCAATGCCAGGTCTGAGGACTGAATTGAATAACAGGACTGCCTGTCCTCTCTCGGAGTCATTAAATTGTAGGATTTATTGTCAGTGTTTGTAGTGATGATGACAGTGAGCATAGATGACTTTAAAAGGGAACTGGAGGTGGAGGGGAGAGGTCCATCCCTGCCTACTAGCCGGGGTGACTAAATGGAAATCCCCACAGTCAGAGGCAGTAAACCTCTGAATACCAGTGCTAGGTGATGGCATTAGGGAGAACTGTGGCCTCTTTGCTCCGTTTGTTGGCCCTCCAACAAACAAAAGAAACAGGATGGTGGCCTAGTTGAGGCCACTGTTAAGAGACAGGATGGTTGACTAGCTGACCCACCTCTTATGGTGGAGAAACCACGTGGAGGGTGTGTTGTTTGGGTACTGAACAGGACAAGGCACGTGTAATAGCTAGCAAAGTATTGGCAGGGATTGGTGCATACTTTTCATGTGCTCATGTAGTGTTTGGGATAAAGGACTTTTTTTATTAAAAAACCCATTTTTATTAGGATATAACAATAAGTCAAACCATACATCATCTTACAAATTGTCTTATACCCTTTTCTCCTAGTATCCCCCCCTTTCTGACTTCCCGCAGTGCTCCAACCTCCAGTCCAAATCTTATATTTTTTCTCTTTTTTCCATTTTCCAATATTAAAATTCTTCAGGCAACCTATCTTTTAACTTACTCTAAGTATCTTTCTGTCTTCAGTAGTTATCAAACCAAAATAGATTATTTTTCACATCCCAATATTTCTCTAAATATTCTTTAAAATCTTTCCAATATGCAAAGAATTCTTCTGCTTCCTGGTTCTTAAGCTTTCTTGTCATTTTGTCCATTTCCACCATAAAGAGTAACTTTTTTAACCACTCCCAAATCTCAGAAGTTCTTTCTTGTTTCCAGCATTGAGCATATGTCATTCTAGCCGTTGTAATCATATACCACATTAAAGTCCGTTTTGCAATGTTGACTTCTTCCATTTTAAGTCCCAGAAGTAGCATTTCAGGTTCCTTCTTAATTTTACATTTCATAATTTTCTCTATCTCTATTTTTTGCTTTTTCACAAGTCCACCACATATGGTAAAAAGAACCCTCTATTCTTTTACATTTCCAACATTTGTTTGACATATTACTACTTATATTTGCTATCTTTTTGGTGTCATATACCATCTATACATCATCTTATATCAATTTTCTTTTACATTAATACATGTTGAAATTTTCATTGCATTTTCCCATAAAAATTCCCAAGGTGACATATATATTTCCTTATTCATATTAACTGCCCATTTTATCATTTGCTCCTTAAATGTTTCATCCTCTGTATACCATTTTAGCAATACCTTATACATTTTAGATATCATCTTTTTACCCCCTTCCAACCACAAATTTTCAATTTCATTGGGATAAAGGACTTTAAAAAAAAAAAGGCTTCTTAGGTGTATTGTCTGCCATGAGTGTTTCGGCAGTAACTCTGGAGAGGCCATCTAAATAGGTCCTGGAGTGTGGTGATCTGTTTTGTATGTTAGCAACTTGTTATCGCTTTTTTAGGTACCTTGAGTCCAAGCTAATCAGGTAGGAGATAATACATATTTTAAATAACTAAATAATAAAGGAAAGTACTCCCAAGCTAGGTGTCTTTTTCTTCACTTAGATACTATATAAATGCTGCAAATTACATTGTCAACTTTGCTACTAAACAGTAGCACCACAGCTAATTCTGTAAGAACAAATTTAGAGTCCAGTGGCACCTTTAAGATCAACAAAGGTTTATTCAGGGCATGGGTTTTTATGTGCACGCAGGTAAGGTTTATTCTGAAGGGTGTGTCATGTGATGTACAGATATAAATGTGTGCACAGACTGAAATATACTTCCTCTCCCCCACCGAAAGGGAGGACTGTGATGACACATGAGAATATCCGAGGGTAACTCTACGTGTACTTTCTAGAGAGGGCCTTCTCTCTGTTCACTTGATAGTCTGTGGTATGTTTCTAGTCCATTAGAGTGCAACATCTGTTTCTGTGGCCCTTTTCCAGCTGTTGGTGATCCAATTTTGGATCTTAATACAAGGGGGAGGCTGATCTATGTTTCCTCTCTTGATCCATGCTTGACAGACGTTTCTGGTAAAAAAAAATATGTTTCTACCCTCCCTCTACGCCAATACTGGGAGCTTGAGAACCCTTATCTGCTTCCTTGGGGTATTTTTCAGTGTTCTTGTAGGTGTGGGTTCCCATTGTGTGTATTTGTCAAGTAACAGATGGAGCTATTACCTTTTTGTTTGACATTTCAATAATGGGTTACCTATTGTAAATCGAGCCTCTTCCTATTATGTGGCTTAAGTATTTGTCAGGGAGAGGCAAATTGGCACATCATGAATTAGCATATATGTAAGCTTAAGATAACTGTAGTGACTAGCAATGAAAATAGCTCTAACCTTGTTAGCAAGGTTAAAATGTGGTTAAAATGTGGAATTCTCTGCCAGAGGATGTAGTATTGGCCACAGGAATAAACAGCTTTAAAGGGGGATTAGATAGATTCATGGATCTATCAGTGGCTACTAGCCACAGTGGCTATAGGGAACCTCCACATTCAGAGGCACTAAATCTCTGAATCCCAGAGCCAGGAGGCAATATCAGGGGAAGGCCTCAGCCTGTATGCCCTATTGTTGGACCTCCAGAGGAATGGGTTGGCCACTGTGTGAGACAGGATGCTGGACTAGATGGACCACTAGTCTGATCAAGCAGTGCTCTTCTGATGTTCTTAGAGATCCTGAATATATATTTGGGATGCTCATATATTTTTGTATTTTGTCCTGAGAAGAGTGTTTACTTGTATTTCCATCTGGGGTCATGAACTGTGCAGAACTTCTAGCATGGTCTGTTTTTCCTGTCCTGTGGAGGACCAGGCAGTAGGTGATGTGAAAGACCTCTGCCTGAGACCCTGGAGAGCTGTTGCCAGTCTGAGTAGATAGTACTGACCTTGATGGACCAAGGGTCTGATTCGGCATGAAGCAGCTTCAGGGCTTGTGGTTGCTTTTGCACTTGCAACTTGTCAAAGAATATGTGTGTGTGAGGGCATTCTTCAGAAGCACTTTTGAACAAAATAGGCCCAATAATTCTGTCTATGCCAAGTAATTTATGGTAAAATCCTAAATACAGTTAAACTTCTCTTAACCTACTGATTTAAGCGGATTTAGAAGGGTGTAACTCAGGTTAGGATTGCACTGTTAATAAGATCTCAGGTTGGGTGAGTTTTGCAGCATCTCTAGCAGAGGTGTCATCCGTGAAATATATGGATCCTCCCTTGGAACCTTCTCAGACATGATATTTTTTTTCTTATGCTCGGATTTAAAAGGAATAGTCTCTTAGTTTTTATGGAATCTCATACAGCAGCTTCCTAATTTTGCAGTAATCCAAAGTGTGCATCACACAAGTGACCATGGGCAGCATTCACTAATGCCAAAACATATGTTTCTACCCCTATAATTTATCATGGATTTTAGAGTTGGGCCTTTAAGTTTGCTGTTGAACCACTAGAATGGAAGCTGCTGGTAAACTTACATTTTGTTGGTGTCCTCTAATTTAATACAGCAAGTTGCTCTCACAGTATCTGTTAAATTGTGTAGGTGTTTAAGCTGTTGAAACACTTTTTTCTGTAGCAGTATCTTTGCCACCGTTAAAAAACCAAATTTAAAAAATGGGGTCATCTTTGTATGCACAATGTAATTTTGCAACCCTAGTCTTCCATTAATTGTTGTGGGGGAAACTGAGACTTGTGTATTTGCTCTGCTATGGTAAGTCTGCAGTTGGCTGATTGAAGAAGTCTGTGGAGTGAAGGTGTTGTGTATTACAATCACCAGCCTTCAGGAAGACAATCATTCTAAAGTCATTTGAAAGAGGATCGAGAGACTTGTTGCTCGCCATAACTCTGGCTCCACATTCTACGGTCTCCTCTTGGTCAAGCAGGTTTTGCCAGTTGGTGGAAGGATTTAGCAACCTTTTTAGCAGAGGGGAAAGTGGGATGAATGTACACACCCTGAGCAGGATTTCAAAGGTAACATTCTCAGAATTGTAGAGGTTGACACATTATTCAAGACACATGCGGGGCCAACTCAACAGATACAGACCAGGGGTCAACACATGTGGATGAGAAAGTGGTGCTGGAAGGAAGGGTTTAGGTTTGTTAAGTGCTGGGGGAACTTTCTGGGATAAGGTGAACCCGTACAAAAGAGATGGGTTTCCCTTGAACCAAAAGGGTGGTGATTAATATCAAAAAGGTGGCAAAGCAGCTCTGAAACTAATCCCAGGAGGAAAGCCAACTGGAGCTGGGGAGCCTCCAGTTCAGGACAACTCAGTCCAAAGGGATGATAGTGTAAAAACTCTGGATAATAATGATAGGAGCACAATAGAACCTGGGTGTGATTGTAGGATGGTGAAGAAGGGCAATGTGAGGAGAAAAAGGCAAACAGTGAGGTGAGGGTTGTTGGAGAGGGAAATGTGTTACAGGTGTCTATATGCCAATGCTAGGGGTTTCTGAGCCAAAATGGGGCAGCTCATAGGTGTAAAGTTTGTGGGGGCAGCGGGGCGTCAGCCTTCCCCAAAAATATTTTTCAGGAAGGTGCTCAGCCTCCCCCGGGGGTGGGGGCCTGAGAGAGGGCAGTGTTCAGTGAGCCTGAGGCTGAGTAGTCCGAAGGAAAACTGCCTTTGCTGTCTTTGGAATACCCTTCCTGTTGTGCTGCTTTTATCCTCTCTCTCGCCCCCTGTTTTTAAAACCTCCCCTTCAGTTGTACTTCAGTTTGCGGGGCGTCAGCCTTCCCCAAAAATATTTTTCAGGAAGGTGCTCAGCCTCCCCCGGGGGTGGGGGCCTGAGAGAGGGCAGTGTTCAGTGAGCCTGAGGCTGAGTAGTCCGAAGGAAAACTGCCTTTGCTGTCTTTGGAATACCCTTCCTGTTGTGCTGCTTTTATCCTCTCTCTCGCCCCCTGTTTTTAAAACCTCCCCTTCAGTTGTACTTCAGTTTCGTCTGAGTGTGTGAGTGCTTGGGCTTCTACTCTCTCTTTATTCCCCTTCTCCCCCCCTCCCCCCACTTGGGCTGCCTCTTCATATAAATATGTGTGTTTTCTCCCCCTCTTTTGTTTCTTTGTTTTTAAAATCCCCCTTTTCCCAGTGTTTACTTTTATGGCGTT
>NW_015176474.1:521487-521654 GCF_001447785.1 Gekko japonicus
GACATTCCTGGTTCCCATTATTTCCAATGCACCTTCAAGTCTCTCCCATTGTTTTCAATGGGCAATCCTGTCATTCCTTTTAGTACATCTAGTCTGAAGGATGCTGTCAAGCACCCAGTAAGGTGCAGAGGTGCTGCTGCCTCCTTCCCAAGGGGACTTTGAGGCTG
>NW_015176474.1:523774-555362 GCF_001447785.1 Gekko japonicus
CTCACATGTTGTCTGTCAATCCCCTCTTTATCCCACCCTTCCTCCAGTCTCCCTTCCCTTATATTGACCTCACGACAATGGCAATATCACCCAGCCTGATGAAGGGAGCTTTGACTCTTGGAAACTTATTCCCTGAAACTCTTGTTAGTCTCTAATCTGCTATTGGACTCAAATCTAACTGTCCCAGTATCACCAAGTAAGTGTCATGCAAAATGTAGATCTGAACATGGGTCTCCTCAATCCACACTGGTCTTCATGCCATTGGTCCATCTACTTCAGCATGGTCTGCTCTAATGCAGGTAATCTCTAGAGATTCAGACAGAGACAGATCCTTTCCAACACCTTTTTTCTTAGACCTTCTCGGTTTAAACCTTTATCCTTTGGCACACAAAGCATGATTTCTCTACCATCAGTCTATCAGTGTCATCATTGTCTACTCAGACTGGCAGTGGTTCTCCAGGGTTTTATGTAGAGGATTTTGCCCATGCCATGCTTTGTTTCTGAGCCTTTGGGCCTGGCTTGGGGGGTTCTCAAGGGTTTCCAGGTCCCCCTAAATTTCTGGAGAGCCCCTTCCTAAATCCCACATGGCTCCACCTCCATAAGTAGTGACAATGGCCTGTGACGTCACTGGCTCCTCCCTATGATGTCACTGGGCCTCAGTTCTTTTAAGGACCTGGCACAGCAATGCCTCTGGTCCAGCCCCCCCCCCCCGAAATTGGAAAGTCTACGCCCTTGGGGCAGCTGGAGTGCTTAGTGCTAAATGACAATTTAGATATAGTGGTTATCTCAGAAACATGGTGGAGTGGGGGGAAATCAATGGGATATAGTCATCCCTGGTTATAAGCTCTATAGAGGTTAAGTGCGTGGACTCTAATCTGGGAGAACCAGGTTTGATTCCCCACTCCTCCACTTGTACCTGCTGGATGACCTTGGGCAAGCCATAGTTCTGATAAGAGCTGTCCTTGAAAAGGCAGTTCTCAAAAGATCTCTCTCAGCCCCACCTACCTCACAGGGTGTCTGTTGTGGGGAGGGGAAGGGAAAAGAGTTTGTAAACTGCTCTGAGACTCCGAGTGAAGGGCAGGGTATAAATCCAATCTCTCCTTTCTTCTTCTTCTTCTCTAGAGTAGAGTTACCAGATGTCCTCTTTTTAGAGTACTTGTCCTCTTTTTTTGTGTGACCATCCTCTTTTGGGCTCTTAAAAAAAAACCTGATTAAAATGTTCTCTTTTTGGGTTGGAAGGTTAGGAGCAGAGTTCCCTCTAAGCTGAGTTAGCTTAAATAGTAGGAGAGTTTAAAATGAGATTTGTCAGTGATCACTTGTTTGAAGTAGTTAGTCAGGAAATGTGTCCTGTTTTTTGCTTTTCAGAATATGGTAACCCTACAATAGATATTATATTATTGGATTTTCAAACGGTTTTTGAGAATGTACCTCACCAGGGACTCCTGAGTAAACATAGCAGTCATGGCTTTAAAGGGTTAAATGACAGGAAGCCAAGTGTAGGAATAAACGGACAGTTCTCACAATGGAGGGAAGTAAGCAGGGGGGTCTCACAAGATATTATGGATCTATGGTGCGGCCTCATTTGGAATACTGTATACAGTTCTGGTCACTGTATCTCAAAAAGGATGTCACAGAGCTGGAAAAAGTACAGAAGAGAGCAACCAAGGTGATTAGGGGGGTGAAGTACTTTCCCTATCAGGAAGGGCTGTGACTTTTCAGTTTAGGAAAGAGACAACTAAGGGGGGACATGATAGAGGTCTATAATAACTGCATGGGGTGAGGAGAGCTGACAAAGAGAACTTTTTCTCCCTCTCCCAAAATACTCGAGGGCATACAATGAAGCTGATGGGCAGTAGATTCAGGACAGACAAGAGGAAATGCTTCTTTACCCAATGAATGATTAAAATGTGGAACTCGCTGCCCAAGGATGTAGTGATGGCCACAAGCATGAAGGGGATTAGACATATTCATGGAGGATAGGTCTATCAGTGACTACTAGTCATGTTGACTAACAAGAAGCTCCACATTTAAAGTCAGTCAGCCTGAATACCAGCACCAGGAAGCAATATCAGGAGAAGGCCTCAGTCTCTTTGCCTTGTTGTTGGCCCTCCAGAGGAACTGATTGGCCACTGTGTGAGACAGGATTCTGGAGTAGATGGACCACTAGTCTGATCCAGCAGGGCTCTTCTTATGTTCTCCATCCTAAGCATGTGGTAACAAACAGACTAGGCATAACTTTCATGAAGGCAAAGGCTAGAAACACATAGATTATGCCGTGCAAAGGAAAGACACACAGTAATAATGTTATCCATATTGCCTCTGAAGAAAGGCCCACTGAATTCATAGGACTGTGGTCCCAGTGCTCCCATGAAAGATATTGTCTCTCAGATGAATAAGCTGCCTGTTAGTACATAATTTCCACATTTATTAATAGGCAGCACCATCCTAAACAGGATTGCACCCTTTGAAGTCTAATGGATTTGGAAGGTTATAGAAGGTTGTAAACTCTGTTTGCATGCATATGAAATCAGTTTTTGCAGATGACTTCCCAGTTTGATTTACTTTAACAATGACGCACCCTTTTGTTTTAGAGGCCTTCCCATTATTATGCTAGTAAACAACTGTAGTGTAAAATGAAACTGTTACATCATGAATGTAGTTCCCTTAATCCCAAACCCTGACGCTCAGCAAAGCGGTTTCCTCCTGGGAACTCTTATGTTTGGATTAACTGTGCTGCTAACTAGGCAGGCAGAAACTGAGTGACTCCATACCTGCTACTTCTTGCCACCTACATTGGCTTGTGGTGATTTACTGAAAATAATTTAAGCTTTTCTTTAATGTGTGTGAAGGATCCATAGTGTCTTTTTTAAAAAAGCAGGAGACTAGTGTACAGGGCAAGACATCTTGACAGGTTCAGAGCCACAAGGGCACCAAAACATCACAATGGTGTGATGCAGACATAACCCTCCCATCCCTTAACAGCTGAGAAGCCACCTAAGGGCAACTTCCCCCCCCCTTTCCCTCAGTAGCAAATCTCCTCCCTTTTTCCTTGTCCATGATCACCAGGGTAGAGTGTTCTGTCTGGATACTGTTGTTAACAACAGAACAAATTTAGAGTCCAGTGGCACCTTTAAGACCAACAAGGGTTTATTCAAGGTATGAGCTTTTGTGTGCATGTACACTTAAGAAAATCCATGGGTGATTGGTTGGCCTCAATGTGTTTCCAAGATGAGCTACTCGTCCCCCTAATAGCTCTTTAAATTTTAAGGTGGAGAAGGGCCTCTTCTTTGATAATCTTATTTATACCTGAGAATATAATGCATAAACCATAAGAATATAGTGCATTATCCAGAAACTAAATATTATAGCATCCAATAAATCATATCCAATTCTTTATAAATCTATTATTTTGATTGCTCTTTCCCCCCCTTTTATTGAAAGGACAAAGTTTGAGTCCAGTGGCACCCTTAAGACCAACCAAGTTTTATTCAAGGTATAAGTAGGGGTGTGTAAAAAAAAAATTTGGCCCAATTCTGATTCCGCCAAATCCGGCAGAATCAATTTCTGCGGCAGAAAGACTCCCGCATGTCCATTTCGGCAGTACCAGCAGATTGGGGAGTCTTTCAGCCAGCCGAATGTCAATTTCGGCCCCATTATATCCTATGGGCCATTGAAGTCAATGGTGAAAACATAGGGTATATTCTGGGGGCTGGAGGGGAGGGGGTTTGAGGGAGAGACTCCAAACTCACAGGGTAGCTGCTGGGGCCTCTCCCCAAGATACCCACCAAGTGTAAAAAACATTCGACCAGGGGGTCCAATTCTATGGGGCCTCGAACAGGTTGCCCCAATCCCCTCAATTGTTCTCTATAGTGGGGGAAAAGTTACTTTTCCCCACCATAGAGAACTCTAAGAATCACTGGCATGCCATCATTGATGACTCCCCCCATGTCCTGTGCCCTGGACTCCAACAATGCCAGTCTGAATCTATCCATGCCTGGCACCCCAAGTGCCCATGCTAAAGAAGAATTGTCTCTAACACTGAGTGACCTTATGGCACCCTGGCTTCATACACACGTGCACTAGTAAATCTTTCCAAAAAGCAATGTAAATATGGCAGGTGACGGATAGGGCTCTGCAATCCCAGGGTGGGGAATAGGTATGCTCCTGGGGAACTTCTGGAGGTTTGGTAGTGGGATTTAACAGGAGTGCACCCTCCAAAGCTACCATTTTCTCCAGGTGAACTGAATTGTGTAATCTGGAATATCAATTGTAACTCCAAGCCCCATCTAGAGATTGCAACCATATACAACTCAACTGAGGGTGATGAACAAAACCTATTGAGGCAGACTCAGCATGGGTTCTGTAAGGGAAGATCTTGTCTCACAAACCTGTTAATGTTCTTTGAGGAGGTGAACAAACATGTGGACAAGGGGGATCCAATAGATATTGTTTACCTTGACTTCCAGAAACCTTTTGATAAATTTCCTCATCAAAGGCTCCTAAGTAAGCTCAAAAATCATGGGATAAAAGGTAATGTCCTTTTATGGATCAAAAACTGTCTAATTAATAGAAAACAGAGAGTGAGTATAAATGGGCAGTTCTCTTAGTGGAGGGGGGTAAGCAGTGGGGTACCGCAGGGATCAGTACTTGGTCCATTGCTTTTTAACTTGTTCATTAATGATTTGGAGTTGGGAGTAAGCAGTGAAGTGGCTAATTTTGCAGATGATACGAAGTTGCTCAGGGTGGTGAAAACCAGTGAGGACTGTGAGGCGCTCCAAAGGGATCTGTCAAAGATGGGCAAGTGGGCGTCAACATGGCAAATGGGGTTCAATGTGGCCAAGTGCAAGGTGATGCACATTGGAGCCAAAAATCCTAAATATAAATACACGTTGATGGGGTCTGAACTGGCAGAGACTGATCAAGAGAGAGATCTTGGAGTTGTAGTAGATAACTCACTGAAAATGTCGAGACAGTGTGTGACTGCAATAAAGAAGGCAAATGCTATGCTGGGGATTATTAGGAAGGGTATTGAAAACAGATCAGCCAATATCATAATGCCCCTATATAAATCAATGATGCGACCTCATTTGGAATACTGTGTGCAATTCTGGTCACCACACCTTAAAAAGGATATTATAGCTTTGGAAAAAGTGCAGAAAAGGGCAACTCGAATGATAAAGGGGTTGGAACACTTTCCCTATGAGGAAAGGTTAAGGCACTTAGGGCTCTTTAGCTTGGAGAAACGACGACTGAGGGGTGACATGACTGAGGTTTATAAGATTATGCATGGGAAAGAGCAGGTAGAGAAAGAGGTACTTTTCTCCCTTTCTCACAATACAAGAACTCGTGGGCACTCCATGAAATTGCTGAGCGGTCGGGTTAGAACGGATAAGAGGAAGTACTTCTTCACCCAAAGAGTGATTAACACTTGGAATTCACTGCCACAGGAAGTGGTGGCGGCTACAAGCATGGACGGCTTCAAAAGGGAATTAGGCATATGGAGCAGAGGTCCATCAGTGGCTATTAGCCACAAGGTATAGATAGGGACTCTGGGGCAAGTGATGCTCTGTCATCTTGGTGCTTGGGGGGGGGACAACAGTGGGAGGGCTTCTAATGTCCTGGCCCCACTGGTGGACCTCCTGATGGCACTGGTATTTCTGGCCACTGTGTGATACAGAGTGTTGGACTGGATGGGCCTTTGGCCTGATCCAACATTGGCATCTCTTATGTTCTTATGAGGGTCCTGACTCATGGCTTAAAGCGTATTTTTGGAGGGACAGGTTTGAGCTTGGAGTATACGTATTTGGGGGTGAGTCCCTCTTATTTCCCCTTTCTCCTCCTGTTTCAGCTGCCACTATATCCATGCACCTTCCTAATACAAAGAATGATGTTAACCATGATTAGCTTTAGCCAGGGTTTATAACTATCTTTTAAGCTTGGTTTCCCAAACTAGAAGTCATAATGCTTTTAATAGCACAAGGTGGGGATTCACTAGGGTAAGGGTCAGGAGGATGTGGGAGGAGCATGCAAACTGACAACCGTGGTTTAAGAGACAGGGAATGCAACTCAGGACCATGTCTGTATCACTAACCAAAGGTGCAGACAAACTTGTTCAAGCAAAATGTGTGTGACATAAATGCTTGACAGAATTTAGTTACTGGCATGGCTAAATCTTCCAATATTAATATTACCAGGAGAACTGTTTGTTTTTTAAGGTAGGCCAATTCAACTGCAAGGAGCAGCCTTTCAAAAAACATCTTGGAGGAGGGAGAAGTTATCTATGGATTTCAAAGACTGAGTCTTTGAGGATTTTTTTGTGTATATTTTTGCATTTGTGTGCGCCCATGCCTGAAAATCATGGCGACCTCTGGCGACTCCTACTGGGCCATGGAGGACATTCAGAGAAGTGGCTTGATAGCCTGCCTCTGGCCTCCTGGCCCTGGTATTCTCTGGCAGTCTCCCATCCAAATACTTCCCAGGGTTGGCCCTGCTTAGCTTCCGAGATCTGATGAGATCAGGTTTTCCTGCGCTATCCAGGTCAGGGCGAGTCTTTGGAAATGTTATTGTGATGTGGCAAAAAGAACTGGGCTGCAATACAAGTTTGGGGATTAAGGGAAGGTCTAAAAATCTTTTGTTGTTGTTTTCATAGCAAAGATATCATTATACTCATGTAACTATTCATTATAGCACAGTAGAAGTTCAGTAAGGATGAATATGGTAGGTAAAATGCAGGGATCCCTAGCTGCATACAAATACAAAATTTGTTTTGTGCCAGAGTCCCTGCATTTTGGGAGCTGCGGTAGCTCAAGTGGTTAAGACGCTGAACTGCAGGCTGTGGAAGGTTGGTAGTTCAGCAGTTCGAGACCCGAGTGTGCCGCATGACGGAGTGAGCTCCCGTCTCTAGTTCCAGCTCCTGCCAACCTAGCAGTTCGAAAGCAAGAAATTGCAAGTAGATAAATAGGGACCACTTCGGTGGGAAGGTAACAGCGTTCCGAGCGCCTTGGTGTTTAGTCATGCCGGCCACATGACCCCGGAAACGTCTTCAGACAGCGCTGGCTCTTCGCCTTTGAAACGGAGATGAGCACTGCAACCCTAGAGTTGGATTCGACTGGCTTTCGAGCAAGGGAACCTTTACCTTTACCCTGCATTTTGGTATCCAATTGCTGTTGTCTAAGGATGCATTCTTTTATTATTCTGACCTTAGACAGACATTGTGCATGAACCTGGGTTGTAGCCAAGCTCTTGCATGTTCCTGACATCTCCTTCCTTACTATGATGGCTCTTTAAAATTCATCCATGATGGGCAAATGCAAATACATACCTCAACTGGAGTGATTTTCCTTCCACTAACCCAGATCCTAAACTAAGATTAATAATCCCAAAAGCTAATGCAGGTTAAGCCATTTACTTGCGTTTGTGCATCACTGGAAATTGCAGCTAGTTTTAAACCACCATTTCTATTATCACATCTCTGGGAGTAGGGTTGCCAAGTCCATCTTCCACCCCCAGTGGGGGACTTTCGGGGCGTTCCTGGAGGGGGCGGGGCATCCCCGATGTGATGATGTCACATTGGGGACATCTGCCGCCCTCCCCCACCCGCCCGTGCACCGGATCTCCAGAAACGGCAGTTCCCTGCACTTAAAGGAGCCAGTGTTTCCCTTTTAAATGCAGGAGCCGGCGTTTCCCCTTTAAGAGCAGCCGCGTTTCCCTTTTAAGAGCGCGAAGCTGGCATTTCCCTGCAAGCATGCAAGCTTGCGGCGATCTGGCTTGGGAGGAAACAAGGGTTCCACACACTTAAAGGGAGAGAGATGGGTGGCTGTAGGTGTTGGGCGGCAGCGGGTAGAACCCCCCCCCAAAAAACGGGGGACCCCTGGCAAACCGGGGGGGGTTGGCAACCCTATCTGGGAGGGTGGAAAAGAGAAGGATTAGGTGTGCATGCAAACCCAGCACAGGCTGGGGCTGCGCTCGGGTTGCCAGATCCCCCGGTGGAGGCTCTGCCCCTCCTTCCATCGATCAGCTGGCTAGCAGGGGGACAACAGGAGAAAGAGAAAGGCTCAGGCCACATGACCAGCGTTGCACAGGAAGTGATGTCATCATACGGCAATGTCTGGGCAATGCTCTGATATTTGGGCAAAAGTTGTATTGTAGAAGCCATTTTTATCATAAAGTTTTTGCCCAAATACTAGAGGGTCAGTGATGTTGCATTGTGGTGACATCACTTTCTGTTCAATGCTGGCCACGTGGCCTGGACCTTCCTCTTTCTCCTGGTAGGTCTCCCCCATTCCCTGCTTGTTGCCAGGAGGGACCTGGCAACCGTAGGCTGTGCAAATTTTTATTTAACTGCAGTTAGGGTTGCCAAGTCGACTTACCTCTGCCGGCGGGGGACTTTGTGCTGGCTCCCGGCAGCATGCACGTCACAGGGAAGTGACGTCATGATGCCGGGGACGTTGGGGGCGGGGCACAGCCATTTGAGGGGAAAACATAGAGTTTTCCCCTCAAATGGCTGTGCCCCGCCCCCAGTGTGCCCGGCGTCACGGCGTCACTTCCCTGTGACGTGCACGCGGGGGTGGGGTTTCCCCCGGGGGTCGATTCCACGGGGGCGGAAATTGGACCTCAAAAGTGGGAGGAAATCCACCCCCGGGGGGGGGGGTTAAATTGGCTGTCTACATGCAGCCTGAGCTAATGTATGCAAGCAGGACACTGCAATCCATTCCCTTCTGGCTGTTCCCAGGGATAGGATGATATGAAGAAACATGATTACAGCCACTCGAGTGACTTCTGCAGTTGTGGCAATTGCAGCAGTGTCTCATGGCCATCCTAAGTGGAGTTATACCCTCCTGGGTCTGTCGAAGTCAGTAGTCCTGTATATTACAGTTCAGGCATTCTACTCAGAATAATGGACTTGAAGAGCTTGTATTCATATGCCTGCTTGGCCATAACCCTCAGTGGATGACCTTGGGCCAGGCATAACACCATTTAGACTGCCCTAGTTTTCATGGAGTGTGAGTGAACGAAAAATTGGATCAATAAGTAGATTTTGCTGCATTGTCCTGTGCTTGGGGTCAGAAAAAAAGGCTTGTGTGTGTGTGAGAGAGAGAGAGAGTGCACAGGCCCTGATACTTGCATGGAACTCTACTTTATCTAGTCACCAGTATACTGTTATGCCAGCAGAAGATGAATGTCACTTTATCTGTTTTGTGTCTGGGCTGGATCACTCACGCTGGGAAATCCATTTGTGTTGTTGACATTTTATAACCCTTTTTTCAGCCCTTACATTATACCACACATATGGGGAGAACATGCTACACGTGATGGGTCCTGGTATACATGCCTTGAGGCTGTAAATACATGTCTTGCCTCTTTCAAACAAAATGATAATAATCTGTATTGGGAAAAATTGCAGGTAGTGCATTCCCCCCTATTTGCATAATGCAGGGGTCCACAACCTTTTTGAGCCTGTGGGCACCTTTGAAATTCTGACAGAGCGTGGTAGGTGCAGCCACAAAAATGGCTGCTGCAGCTTACCTTCAGTCACAGGGTGAAGATCCTTCTGCTGTGGTGGCAGGTACTGCCAAAGCAACGTCTGCACAGCCAATAGGGTTGCCAGGTCCCTTTGATCCATCAGGGATGGGGGGGGGAACGTTCTGGGAGCCAGAACCATCAGGCCCAATGTGCTGACATCGCCAGAAGTGGCACTGTGCACATGCCTACGTCACCTCTGGTTGACATAGGTACATTGGTGGGGATGCTCTGGTTTTTGGGCAAAACTCTATGGTAAAATCAACTTCAAACCATAGAGTTTAGCCCAAAAACCAGAGTGTCAGCTCCCGACATCACCGATGTGTCTGCGTCACTTCCAGGTGATGTAGGCACATCACTCTACGTGCTCTTGGTGGGGGGGATTTCTTTCTACCAGCCAGCTGGCAGGTGGCGGGGGGGGGAGCCAACAAAAGCAGGGGATCCCCCGCTGCCAACAGGGGACTGGCAACCCTAACAGCCAATCGTATTTCCAGTGCTCAGTCAGAACTGTTGCTGGGGAGGAGCCCCACCCACTTTCTCAAAACACTTGCCAGGAAACGTATTAGTGGGCTCCATGGTGCTGGTCATGGCATAATGACTGGAGGCTTGCTTTTTAGGCTGCTCTGAGCCATGAGGAAAGGCAGGCTATAAATATTTCAGGTAATAATCGTTGTTCATTCAGTTTGAGGTGGCGTGTAAACAGATGTAATACTAGGGCCCCGCTTTAGCGATTCTTCAGCCTCCCACAATCTCTTGAAGGGCCAACCCACCACCATGCGGTTGATGACAGTAGTGGTAGATGGTAATAGTAGTGGTGGTGGTGGTGGGCGGTGGGCAGCTCCTAATTGAAAGCCCTGGTGGAAGAGCTTTTCAATCATCTTTAGCCCTGCTAATATCTAAATTGGGACTGCAACTTATTTTGAAGCGCCATACCCTTAGATCTTTAAGCTACATCTCTTCATCCCAGATATATGGCTATAGTTACTGAACATGTGCTTTCTTCTTTTTGATTGTTCATATAGTTTGGAGCTAGGATGGCCAGCCAGGGGGCAGGGCTAGGCATTGTGCGATATCACTACCGGTTGCATGACTGGAAGTGATATCACCACTCTAGAACTTTCCCCAAAGCTCTATGGTAAAACCATAGAGATTTTGGGGATTTGTAGGGCAACACATGATATAACAGGAAGTGATATTGAGGCATCACCACAATGGCACTTCTCCTCCACAATTAGGTGTGGGCAGGAGGTCTTCTGCTACTGCAGGAGATCTAGTTGCCCTGTACAGAGCTGATGACTTGTCACTCAAAGCAGGTTCTAGGACAGGCTGGGACATTCAAGTGTGGCCCATTTCCCTGGAAGGTTGCTGGCAGCCGGGAGCAAGCCAAGCCCCAGAGTTGCTGCTGACATAAGCTTACTAGGCCTCCCTCTCTGGCTGTCCTCTGTGCCAGCACATTACTTCCAGGTACAACACAGAAGTGACATTGGGTAGCTCTAGGAATTGCTGTAAACTCTATGGTTGCATCTTGAAGTGAAGTGGTGACGACATTGGTGATGTCACTTGCCACCCCATGTCCCCACTCCGAAGTCTTCCATTGACTGGCAGTCTGGCTCACCCTGGCAGCCCTATGCTGGTGCCACAGGGGTCCCTTGGCTCAGATTTTGCCCAGCAGCAACAATGACGACAGGTGTGCCTGTCTCCTCCTCCCACACTGCTGGTGGCTGGGTTCAAGCTAAACTGCCCGTCTTTGTTGTTGCCATGGCTCACAGTGTCTTAAGTCCAGCAGACCCTGAGGCACTGGCAGTATTGCTGGGGCTTAGCTTGGCTGTTCCTGACTGCCGGTGGGCTACAAGGAGTTTTCCCATTAAATTCAAGGGTCCCTGTTTTGAACTTTTTCCTCAAATTAAGCTGCAAATAGTAGCAGTTAGGGATCATAGAGGGTAATACAAAACACGTTGCTTTGTACAACTGAAATAAATAAACTGAAAAAAGAGCTGACATTATAATCTGAAACTGTCCGGGCATCTATTTAATCACAGGTCTAGGTTAATGTTCTGACTCCAGTTGTAATTCACGGACCATAACAGGGTGATTCAGTGACTGTCTCACTCTAAAGATATTCCACCAGAAAGTTAAAGAGAAGTAGTCTAATGACATGTAGTGTTACTGTTGAAACATAATCCTACCCACATTTTCTTAGCAGATGTAAAATGTTGATGGACATATAATTAATAAATGTCTGCAGGAAAATCCTGAAAGACCACTTTATATTACTTAGTGCAAGTTGGCCCTTTCATGGAATTTGAGTATATAACAGCATATACTTTACAAAGACAAAACGAAAGCGTAAGAGAGAAAACAGAGGTATAGGCAGGGCTATTTTGGGGCAGGAACGCACAGGAACGGAGTTCCAGCTGGCTCCCAAGTTGGCCACACCCAGCAGGAACTCATTAGCATAATAGGCCACACCCAACAGCAGAAACTCATAAGGATTGGCTACATTAGGGGTGTGTGGCCTAACATGCAAAGGAGTTCCTGCTACAAAAAAAGGCCCTGGGTTTTGACAACAAACAAGGTAAACAGATTAACAAGGGAAAGGTGGGTGTGGCTGGATGACCACACGTCTGGTAACATGGGGGTGCGGCCTAATGTGCTAATAAGCTATGGTGTCAGGGGTGTGGCCCAAGATGCTAATGAGTTCCTGCTGTTGGGTGTGGCCTATTATGCTAATGAGTTCCTGCTGGGCTTTTCCTACAAAAAGAGCCCTGGGTATAGGAAATATAACTGAGAAAAAAGTACTGCAAAAGTTTAAAAAAATACGAACCAAATAGTGAGTTTTGATCATCTTATTTGAAAGTTGTTACAAGGCTGTTACCCAGGGGTCGTTTCATAGAAAAAGAGCTAGGGGAACTCATTAGCATAACTCATTAGCATATGCCACACCCCCTGACATCACCAGAAGTGTGTCATAAGGCCACACACCCTGCCCCCAATGGTTCCGGCTGCCGCCGCCGGCCTTGCAGCTCCACTGCCGAGCCCCATGAGGGCCCCGGCGGTGTACCTGCAAGGCCAGCGGGAGTGCAAGTAAGCCCCGCGAAGGCCCTCCCTGGCCCCAGGCAGGCAGGGGTGGGGAGAGGCAGGGAGGGAGCAACTTATCTCCCCCCCTCAAAAAAAAGCCGGAAGCGGGGCGGCCAGAAGCAGGGGGCGGGGTTTCGTCGTGTGCCCCGCCCCCCGTACCTCACCCGGGGGAACTGAGATCCCCCGCGATCCCCCCCGAAATGACCTCTGCTGTTACCAACTCAGACGTTGTCCCATGTTAATGTGAATTAAAAATTTCTAAAGAGGTTTTCAGAGTTTTTCAGCTGTGCTGCTTTTTGTAGCCTGTTCTAGGTCTTGCTAGGCTGAGTACTCATGCCTGGAGGCTGGGACCGGGGGATCCCCCAGAATTACAGCTTATCTCCAGAATACAGCGATCAGTTCCCCTAGAGGAAATGGATGCTTTGGAGGGTGGAGTCAATGGCATTGTACCCCACTGAGGTCCCTGTCCTCCCCAGGCTCCATCCCCAAATCTCCAGGAGTTTCTCAGCCTGGATCTGGCAACCCTACCCCCGCATCCCCTGCCAGTGGTCAGGGGGGATCTGACAACCCTACTCATAACCAGTTCTAGGCCCAGTGCCGTTACTCTGGTGGCAGGGGAGCTACAGCACCACTAGGTCGTCTCCTTCATATCTCAAAAACCTATGGACCACTGCGTCTCTCCCCCCACCCACACTATTAACCCAAATGTTTAGGACTGATGCTGGGATAGGCAAGAACCAAATGTGGGTTCCTCCAACATGGTTCAGGGCTTCTCACATTACCGCAGTGGAGACAGCATTTCACTGACAGTAGTTGCAGGTGACTGGGCCTTTGTAAATCCTATCAAGTAGAATCAATGGCAGTATAATAGCCCATAACTAAACATGCTATAGGAGCTGCGGTGGCTCAAGTGGTTAAGACGCTGAACTGCAGGCTGTGGAAGGTCGGTAGTTCAGCAGTTCGAGACCCGAGTGTGCCGCATGACGGAGTGAGCTCCAGTCTCTAGTTCCAGCTCCTGCCAACCTAGCAGTTCGAAAGCAAGAAATTGCAAGTAAATAAATAGGTACCACTTCGGTGGGAAGGTAACAGCGTTCCATGCGCCTTGGTGTTTAGTCATGCTGGCCACATGACCATGGAAATGTCTTCGGACAGCGCTGGCTCTTCGGCTTTGAAACGGAGATTAGCACCGTAACCCTAGAGTCAGATTCGACTGGCTTTCGAGCAAGGGAACCGTTACCTTTACCTTAAACATGCTATGTAGAGTTTTGAATAGTCCCTGTACCATACATGTAATACATGTAATAGAAACAAAAGGTCTTTACTTTTCAGGGCTTGGAAAATGTGGAACTAAAAAGTGGGTACTGTAGTTTCCCACTGCAGAATCTGCACTATAACACAATAAACAAATTCCTTCAAATCATAAGAAAATCCTAGTGTAAAAATACATCATCTCAGTCTGGGATCCATTAGGAACTTAGCAGCATATTTGAGCCTGAATACCTATTGAGATCAGCGTCCTATCTGAATGTATTATCTTTTTGTAAAGCACTTTATGAGTAAGAGAGCTTTTGTACTACTCTAATATTTCCTGAGGAAGATCCAGTTTTGAAATGTTGTTATATAATCCAGAGACCACATTGATGTATTTTTACACTAGGATTTCCTTATGATTTGAAGGAATTTGTTTATTGTGTTGTAGTGTTTGTTGACCATAATATACAGAAAGCATCTTCTCTGCAAGTCTTGTTGACTGCTTGACCTGTGGGTCAGACTCTCACGACTGTTTCCTTTACGTTTGTTCTCTGTTTTGAAATTTAAAACATTAAACCTTATTCTTCAATTCCAATAGTAAACTGAGGCTGTAATCCTAAAGACACCTTCCTGGGAGTGTGCCTCACATGGGGCTTACTTCTGAGTAGACATCCTTTGGATGGATCACTAAGTGTTGGGCAGCTCAGAGAGAAAAAGATGATTCCTGCAGAATGATTAACTTGCGGTGCCATTGTAAGAAGAGTCATAACACTGTAAGGCAATTGACTTCAGTGGACTGAGAAAGGTATAACTTTGTTTAGGACTGTGCTGCTGAGGGCATCTGTTCAGACAACTGAACTCGCTCTTGATACTTCAAAATGACCACCAGGTATGGGAACACTTGCTCTTATGGTTGCCAACTCCAGGTGGGGAAATTCCTAAAGATTTTGTGGGTGGAGCCTGCAGAGGGCAGGAGCTCTGCCGGGTATAATGCCATAGAATTCACCATCTAAAGCAACCATTTTCTCCAGAGGAATTGGTCTCTGCTGCCTGGGGATCACTTGTAATTTTGGGAAATCTCCAGGCGCCATCTGGAGATTGGCAAGCTACTTGCTGTGCTTCTTTCAGGGCATGTTTATGGGTGAAGTGCAGATTTTAATTAATTTCTCTATCGATTATTATATGAGTAGAATTTACTCATGCTCAAATTAAGCAAGTGGCAAGGGCCTATGAAGACAGCATATGTTGTTAAAGGGAACAGAGCAAATCCTTTAAAAAAAAAAATGCACACACACCTTTCTCCCAGGTTTTTCCTCCCCAAAAAAATTATTAGCAGGAACCAAATGTGTAAATCTGGAGAAGAGAAGTTGGTATTAAATTATCTCTGACACACTTGCTTTATGTCTTTCAACTCATTTAAATCAAACTGACAGTGAAAAAATAAATCAACTTTTTTTTCCTTGGGAGTATTTACTGACTTGGCATTAACTCTTATAGGACTAATTACTCACTGCCCTGATTTAAAAAGCCCCTCAAGATCATGCTCTGCGTAGCACTCTCATGTTCTAGCATCCCAATCCACAACTCAATTTAGCTGAAGTGCTGGCATTTAAACTAATTTACAACCTCTCTTAAATTCATTTACTTTAAGGCCCATTCATTTCAGTCCAATATATGTCTAAATAAAAGCTGCTTAGCATGGAGATTATCCAGTGACCTACCTCCAGAGAACTCCTTTCACATTCTGGGATGTGTTCTAGAAGGCCCTTTCAGTTCATGCAGGTAAGGCCAGACTTCATGGGCTTTACCATAGTCTTACATGAATTGTGAATGAAGAAGGAGAAGAGATTGGATTTATACTCCGTCCTTCACTTCCTGAAGGAGTCTCAGAGCGGCTTACAATCCCTTCCCCTCCCCGCAACAGACACCCTGTGAGGTAGGTGGGACTAAGAGAGCTCCCTCGAGAACTGCCCTCGAGAGAATAGCTCTGAAAGAACTTATGACTGACCCAAGGTCACACCGGCAGCTGCATGTGGAGTAGTAGGGAATCAACTCCAGTTCTCCCACATTAAAGTCCGCACTCCTAACCGTGCCCAGCATGATTCTCGGGGGCGCACATTGCAGAAAGGGATCAGCAGTGGCAGGCACGCTGTCAAGGATAGGACTGCAAATTGGCCTGGACTGAAATGTCCCGTCCCCTTAATAGAGACTTAAATGTCTGGAAACAGGCAATTGGAGCTTCACTTGCCATGGAGGTAAATAACATCACCTAGTAAATAACATCCCGTTGAGTCTCTAGTAAAAGGGCAGTATATTTTCTCCAGGATTGTTGGTAACTTTAAATGAGGAAACTTCTTTGGAACATGCTGTGATAAACACTGGCTAATCAAGATTGGTTTCCCACAGAGCTATCCCACAGTGAGAGCCTACTACAAATTCGTTTATTTATTTCATTTTTGCCTGCCTTTCTCACTAAAATTTAAGGTAGATTATAAAATATGTGTTAAAAATTCACTCAGCATAAAATGTTCAGTAAATATGCAACAGTATTGTTACAGAATTAGGATAAAACAAGAAGGGGGACCCACAATGCTTGTGGGGGGAGCTCCACGCAAAGGAGGAGGAAGCAGCTGCAGGTAAGCCTTCTCTCCCCCCCCCCCGGCACCAATGGCAGGGCCCGTGCGGCTCCCGCTGGGTCTGCCAAGCCTTCTCCTCCCCAGCACCAATGGTGAGACCTGTGCAGCTCCCAGCTGCCAGGCCTGCTAAGCCTTCTCCCCTGCCCCCCCCCCGCCACCAATGGCGAGGCACCGGCTCCCACCGGGTCCACCAAACCTTTTCCCCCCTACACTGATGGCGAGGTCCGTGCAGCTCCCACCGGGCCCACCAAGCCTTCTCCCTCACCCCCCAGCACCAATGGCGAGGCCTGCACAGCTCCCAGCCGTCGGGCCCGCCAAGCTTTCTCCCTCCCTCCCATGGCGGCAGCAGCAGCAGCAGTGAGACCTGAGCAGCTGGCCTGCCAAGCCTTCTCCCACCCCCTACCCCCAGTGGTGGCGGCGGCAAGGCAGTTCTCAGAGCGTTCTCTGTGCATGTGCAGGGAACACTCTTTTACTTTTGGGAAGATTTAAGTATCCCCCTATAGTTTTTTATAGATTTCAGATTTTTCTGCACATCTGGAGATTGCCCCAAATGTGCAGGAAAATCTTTTTGCCCCAGATGTGCGGATTTAGATATCCACACGCAGGGGGCGCCTTGGCTATTAGATATATAGATGCAAACAGAAAACTGTCTAAGGCATGATCTACCATAAACTATCTAGATTACAAAGGCACAAAATGTTCTAGTAAAAGCTGCGTGATACATACAATAGACATTGTAATAGGCTTCAATCCTATTCTCTTATAAAACCGCCCTCCTGGGTTGTTCCATTATACTGCGTTTCTGATCCCCTTATAAAAATGCCGTCTTGAACATTTCTGTTTTACACATTCTGTGGAGTGATAGAAATGTGGCGGCCTTCCTGACCTCATTAGGCAGGCCATTCCACAAGGTGGGGGCCACCATAGAGAATGCATGTGAATGGGCCAGTATCCCCCCACTGGGAAAGGACCATTGCTGCCTTGCATTATATATCATAACAATGGGCGTTTTGCTCATACTTAGTATTTACATTCTGCTTTAACACAACCTGCTGAAGGTAGGCCAGAGTGCAATCGGTACTACAGTCTGGGAGAAGGCCCAGAGATAGTGACTTGTGTAAACTCACCATGGATGTATGTAAGTCAGCTGAAATTTGTGCTACTGACTTCCTGGTTCAGAAGTAGTGCTGCTCACTATTAAACTATACCAGTTCATAGGTTAAGCTGTGTTAGAGATTTGGAGTAGAGAACCAGTGGAATCTTAAAACACAGAGACAGGTATGGGGGCCATCACAACATCAAATATTACCTCATTGATGTCAGAACCCACAGCCAACAATGAAGTACACACATTCAGGAACGGTTATACTTTTATTGCAGAGCTATAGATGCAGTAACATAGGCACTGTTAAGAATGGCGGCGGCCCCATGGGCATAGTAGGATATAGGGTATTTGTATCCACTCCACCAGTACTGGCCAATTAGGCGGCCTCCCGCGCGCGGGCTAAGGCTTAGAGACCGTTAGGTAGCTAAAGCTGAGAACTAATACTCTCCCAGGGCACCTAATGAAATCCCAGACACTACAACACCCTCCTGCACATCTGTATAGATAAGCGTTTGGGCGCACAGTAGAGAAAGCACAGAAAGGAATGCAGTAGCAATTAACCTGAAAGGAAAGCCATAGCAATTAACCAGACACAGACCAACCTCCCCAACCTTCATGGCAGCATAGCTGACAATTGACTAGTATGTCATATTGTTATATACTGAGATTGAGGCAGCGTTTCCAAAAACAGTGATTTCTTTATTCAGCTCAGAACACAGTAACACAGTAACACAGCAACAACACTCAAGAATGATGCAACTTTATACATTTTGAACCAGGGAAAACCACACACCCCTAGCACAGTAATGACCAATTACAATTGAGAGCTTAGAACCAATGGAATCCCATGGATTCGTTCCCGCTGAAGTTCAGAGTCTTTCCAAATTGGTCTGTTATGCAACAGCGACCAATCCGACTGCAGGGTTTGGAATACCCGAGAATCATTGGAGCTTGTGCCCGAAGCTCCGGTGTAGGTTACATAGCATAACACATAAGCAAATACATAACACACATGTTACAACAAACATTTTGCTTCCTGTCCAGCACTGCCCGCTCTCTAGCAGAGTGTTAGCCACTCTCCTGTGTGCTCCACGAAGACTTCTGTGTAACACAGAACCCTGCCTAATTTGTTAGCAAATAAGCTAACCTGTCAAAAGACCGCTTCTTGCATCATTTGTTCCCCTCCTATCCTGTCACTGGCCTGATCCAGACCCCCACAGATTTGTTGTGACATGGTCCTTCCACCAATACCACTTCAGGCCACTCAGCTTCCCAGTCCACCCCTGGCTATATGACCCTTGCTGTTTATCTGAGGCTTTCTTTTTCCATTTATTTTTGGAAGGTTTTGCTGGCTGGTGGGTACCTCGGTCCTGATTTTCTTTGAAGCACCCCACTGGCCTACTTCTCTCTTGCTAGAGCCAGGTTATTATTCAGCGTTAAATCTCTTCTCCCACCCCTCACACACACTCCATTTGGTAGAAATAGGATGTCACACTGCTGGCACTGTAAGCACATCTGGGTGAAAATAGAGACAAGTGCATTTCAGAAATTGTCAGGAAAGACTCTTTTGTTTCACTCCATTACATGTGCTGTCCTTGGCGCAATTGTTTTCCTGTGAATGTTTTTTCATTTATTGCTAGGCACATATTCTCTCTTCCTTTCTCTTAGCTTTTCCATGAGACACTGCCTTTTAAAATTTCTGATTTTTGTGATCTCACTGCAGTGAGCAAGACCCTCGTTATTGTTGGTGACTAGATGGGCAAAAACATAAGCCTGTAGGATAAAACTGTCTTTCGCCTCTCTTGATTACGATTACACCAGGCCTTTTTCCATAGGAGATAGGGTTACCAGCTGGCAACTGGCAACCAACAGGAGATGACATTACATCTGAAACATATGCTGCCATCAAAAGGGGGAGTTCCACAAGATCCTTAAGTCCAACATCTAAAAGTACCTAACTGCACCACTGAGCTCCAGTGTCCTTAGTCATTTGGACACCCTATATAAAATATTAAAATGACACCCAGGCCTTTTACACATGCTGTGGATCCTAACCATCTTGGTCCTCGCATTCCGTTGTTTCTGTGCTGCTAGGGCCTTCTGGTTTGATCAATCACCTTGGCATTTCTTTATTTTCCTCTTTCAATCTTTTTCTCATGCCTACCTTCCGTTTCTTCAGTCACTTCTGCCAGGAGAGTTAGGTTCCTCGGGCTCCCTTGAATGCCACTCATTGAACTTTGGCTTCAGTCGGCTGCTGCTGCTCATATCTGTGCACGTCTGACCTGCAACCTTAGGCACAAAACACATTGGGGTTTCCCCCCTCTCACTGAATGGTCGGTATCCACAATTAATGCATTTTCCTTGACAAATTATCTAAAATAGCACCATCTGTTTTAAAATTTGGTATCAGCTTTGAGGTGTTCAAGTGGCTAGCAGCCAGACTAGTCAGCTGTGGAAACAGGGTGTAGGATAAAGAGGCTGGCAACCAAGGTCATGGCAAGTGAGCCATTTTGCTGCTTGTGACAAAGCTGAGGCCAGCCATTTTCCCTGATACTTCTCTGTTTGCTCTTCCTCTTGTTGCACAATGTGTGTTTGCAAATGGCCCATGAAGTTGCAGCCAACTTATGACAACCCCTTAGAGTTTGCAAGGCAAGAAGTGAGCAGAGGTGGCTTGCCCTTGCCTTCCTCTGCGTAGCAACCCTGGTCTTCCTTGGCAGTCTCCCATGATCCAAGTACTAACCAGGGCCAACTGTGCTTCGTTTAAGAGATCTAACAAGGCCAGGCCAGCCTGGGTGATCCAGGTCAGGGCATTGCTAAATACAGTAATTAAAAACAAACCAAAAAAGGCCCAACAAGTTAAAAATTTGAACTTGGGGACTGCCTGTGCACTGCTGTATTCTGTGAACTACTGAAACTAGTAATTGTACCAAGGCCATCTTGAAAGGCTTGTACAACACTCCAGATCCCTTTGCAAGGCCCTCAAAATCTTGTTTAAATGGGCAGTTTAAATACTGGATGCCATGGCCAGGAGGGAATTCCGTCAGATGCAATGCTATGAACTCTCAAACAAGTAATATTATTAGGGCTGACAGAATGCCAAGGGGGCAGGTTATCTCATTAAATCAGTCTGCACATTTCTCTGCTGCACTAAGTAAACAAGTAAATTGAGAGTGCAATAACTTGGATTTCTTCTGTGCTTGTTTATACCCACTAGTGACCATGTCAAATGAACAAACCGTGTTTAAAATGTCCAGGAATGGCCCTTACGGGCAGGGGGGATAAAATGACAAAATTGTGCATTGTGGCAACTCTGTCAAGCTTTTCCTCCTCAAGAGTGTGAGACGTAGCCTGGCCACGGCAACAGATGGCTCCAACCTACTTTTTAAAAGGATTAAATACCCTCTTTTAATAACATTCTGTGATGGCTGAATCTTCCTTTTTTGCTTCTCTCAGTCCAGAATCTTGAGCCATTTTGTATGATGCTGTGTTGTCTGTTACACGTTTATTGCCAAGAGTTAAACACATGAAAACAGAGAGATCTTCTGCCATCCTGATCTGATGAATATGAAGTATGTGTGAATCATGTCTATTTCTACAGCATTAGTAAATTATGCCTGCATGCGCACAGAATGGGTCTGTTTTGATTTTGTTTTATTCGGACAGCAGAGTTGTGGCTCCCTTTCGGCCCCCGATGCACGGCTTGGTTGCCTTGGCATGGATGCTGTTGGGAAGGCTGTCTATTCCCACTTCTCCACAACTTTGTGATAAGAGCCCTTGTGGGGTAGGGGTGAGGAGCCGTGGACTTTAATCTAGCGAACCGGGTTGGATTCCCCTCTCTTCCACGTGAAGCCTGCTGGGTGACCTTGGGCCAGTCTTAGTTCTCTCAGAACTCTCTCAGCCCCAAGCCCAGACTTCACAGGGTGTCTGTTGTGGGGAGAAGAAGGGAAAGGCACTTGTAAGCCGCTTCTCTCTACCTTAAGGCAGAGAAAAGCAGGGTATAAAAACCATACCTTCGTCTTCTTAATTTCATGCACCACCCAAATTTTCCCCATCTTTCCTGTGAGCTTTCCCAAACCTGCTTTTCTGCAGTGTTTTGAGAATGACTGCAACAAAGCAAAGGTGGCTACTGTGTGGATGGGAAAGCCCAATTTTTTCCAGTCCGGCCCTCATCGACATGATTTTCCATGCAGTGTTTCCCCCACACTACCAGGGGGCTTTTTCAAGGCAAG
Source organism: Gekko japonicus (assembly GCF_001447785.1). Taxonomy (NCBI): domain Eukaryota; kingdom Metazoa; phylum Chordata; class Lepidosauria; order Squamata; family Gekkonidae; genus Gekko; species Gekko japonicus. Next base: position 545,593 of record NW_015176474.1, read on the forward strand.
GGTTGTTGGTTTTTTTGCAATTGGTGATTTACATATGGATATCCTCAGGCCCTTTTAAATAAAATGATGGTACTCACCTTTACTGAGTACTGGTACCTTCACTGGGTACCCTCCCAGCCATATATATGAGTACTAGCACTTTTTTAAAAACAAAAAGAAGGACTGGATATTGGTTATTGGTAGGTTTTAAAAAACCTTCAAAAGAGCCCCCCTGCTGGCGTGGTAGGAGAGAAATGGTCACCCACACAGGGACTGGGGCAGGGGAAATGCAGAGAAATCTGCCATGTAGAACCTCCATTGCCAGTGTGCAGCATCAGGAACCACAGCGACATCGGCAAGACCACAGGAAAGTGTTGTCGTGTGGAAAGCTCCTTAGTGCTGTCATCAGTCTGTGGCTCTCGAGACCCAGCCACAAAGTGCCTTATGTCAGAGCATACCCCAAAGGAATAAGGAAGGGGTTGTTAGGGATCAGAGTCCCGAGCAGGTGAGGGGACAGGGAGTAAAGTGGTATCACTTTCTTTGTGCTCTGGGCAAGATAGGATGTTTCAACCAGAGGAGTGACCAGGGGACATTTCATAGAAAAAGAGGTGCAGGAGCTCATTAGCATAACTTATTAGCATAACTTATTTGCATATGCCACACCCCCTGACATCGCTGGAAGTGTGTCAAAAGGCAACACCCACCGCTCAGGCTCCACTGGACTGTTTTGGATTGCTAGCTATTGGGGGGGGGGGATCAGACCATGCAGATCGGCCCTTGCAGAGGAGGGAGGGGTTGTACCTGAAGGCGGGCCGGGGGGGTGGGGGCTCTGCAACTTACCTGGCTGCTTCTTGCTCCTTGTGGCCCGACTAAGGGCTGCTGGGAGCAGGGGGCAGGGCTTGTTGCATGTGTCCACCCCCTGGGCTCCTTACTGCCGGAACTGCGCTCCTGTGTGCTCCCACAGGAAATGACCCCTGCAAGTGACTATGAGTCCATGCTAGAGCACCTGTGTTGCACATATAAGGGTTATTGAAATTCTTCATGTTGAATTTGAATGCAAACCATCCACATTCAAAACAGTGTGTGTATTTGAATGTTTCTTGTACATGAATAACACGAAGGATCTTGGGAAAGCGCAGGAAAAGACTTAAGAAAGCAGCTTGCCAGTCAGTATAAAATTTTGAACCGGATGGACTCGTGGTCTGACTTTGGACAGATCCACACGGTATTAGATATTTCACTGTTGTAATGGTTCAGCAAATCTAGATAGTGAATGGTTTAAATTGCCAATATCTATGTGTTTAAGATCACTGGTTCACTGGAATATTATTAAGTTTTAAGCCCACTATATTTATGTCATGCAACCAATGTAACAAATGCAATCAAGGTAATGTTTGTTGATGATTTTGGTTCTGTTCTCTGATCGTAATAAACTTGACTGACATAAAAGGAAAGGGTATTGCACAGAATCTTAAGAACAAGTAGATTTGCTCTTGGCATAAGGTTGCTTCATATGTTGCATGTTGAAAGACTAGCAGAGTGATCTGCTCTTGTGGTATGGAAAAGACTCCCCCCCCGCCCCCGGAATGTGATATCTACAGCTTGTAGTGGAAACTGAGAGATTTGTATTACAATCCTAAGTAGAGTTAACATCCTTCTGGAGCCATTTAAGTCAATGAGTTTAGGAGTGTGTAACTCTGTTTAGGACTGCCCTATTGGGCCTATACTCTAGTAAGTAGGGATGCCAACCTCCAGGTGTGGCCTGGGGATCCCCTGGAATTACAGCTCATGTCCAGGCAACAGAGATCAGTTTCCTTGGGGAAAATGGATGCATTGAAGGGTGAATTTTATGGTATTGTACCACACTGAGATCCCTGTCCTCCCCACACTGCACCCCCAAATCTCCAGAAATTTCCGATCCTGGAGCTGGCAACCCTACCCTCCCTGTGCCCCTCCAGTGGCAACTCTACTAGTAAACCAGACTAACAAAAACCCCATAGAGACCCACATCCAAGCCATAAAGGCCCACGAATGACAGCCAAAGAGGAAACCAAAAGGCAAAAACACCCAACAGGTTAATATGAGCAAACAAAGTGACATATAATTTGGCTTTGTTTTAGTTGGGGATCCTCCAGGAGCAAGGAAGAAACAACCAGAGAACAAAAAGTGCTACTCTGAAACTAAACAGTCAGCTTTTGTAGGTAGTGGTGCATGACTGGGAAATATCAAATATAACTCAGTATCATGCTGTGAATCTGTTACTTAAAAGCCATAATGCAGATCCCTCTCTTTTTTTAGTAAAGAACCAAGACATAAGTTCTTTGTGTGGTTCCCCACATCCTTTCCTAATGTCTGATTCAGATATTTAATTTTTAAAGTTACATTTGAATGCAAAGCATCAATATTCAGAACACTGTACGCATTGTGTTTACATGGATTGCAGCTTTATATGAGTTTCACATTCAGCAATCCATCTGAAGTATCTGAAAACTAAAACAATATATAATTCAGAGAACAGGGTTGTATTTACCATGATTCACACCATTTAAATAGCCTTCTGGGGGAGGAACTGATTACCTGGCAGCAGCTTCTGAGGGTTCCAGAACAATCTATAGCAGAGGCAACCGCAACCAGTGTGAGAGGCAAGTGTTTTGTTGTTCTTCCACAAGCCCACCTACACCGGATGCTCTCCTGAGCCAAAGCCTGCCTGGAGGGGAACACCCCACCTCCATCACCTGTGACCAGAAAACTCTTTAGGGAGAGGACTACTTATCTGGGAACAATCTCCAAATGTTTTGTTAATGGTGACTTGCAGGGCTATTTTTGGGCAGGAACGCACAGGAACGGAGTTCCGGCTGGCTTCAGAGTTGACCACGCCCACTACAGCCAAAACCTCTGTGTGCGTGGCTACAGAGGGAAGGCCGGGGGGGGGAGCCCTGGAAGGATCATGCCTCCCTGTGCCTTCCCCGGCCTGTCCAAGGGCCGGCTTGCCCAGACTCCCCGCAGTTGCGGGGTGCCTGGGCAAGCCAAGGGAAGACAGTTTACACTGCCTTCCCTCTCCTCCAAGCGCCGGCTTGCCCGGGCTCCCCGTAGCCACAGGGTGCCCGGGCAAGCCATAAGAACATAAGAACACAAGAACACAAGAGAAGCCAATGTTGGATCAGGCCAATGGCCCATCTAGCAAACTCTGTAACACAGTGGCCAAAAATACCAGATGCCATCAGGAGGTCCAGCAGTGGGGCCAAGACACTAGACGTCCTCCCACTGTTGCCCCCCCAAGCACCAAGAATACAGAGCATCACTTGCCCCAGCCTGAGAGTTCCTATCTATACTTTGTGGCTAACAGCCACTAATGGACTTCTGCTCCATATACTTATCTAATACCCTCTTGAAGCTGTCCATGCTTGTAGCCGCCGCCACCTCCTGTGGCAGTGAATTCCGTGTGTTAATCACTCTTTGGGTGAAGAAGTACTTCCTTTTATATGTTCTAACCCGACTGCTCAGCAATTTCATTCCCACGAGTTCTTGTATTGTGAGAAAGGAAGAAAAGTACTTCTTTCTCAACCTGCTCTATCCCAAGGGAAGTGTCAGAACCCACAGCCAACAACGCAGTACACGCATTCAGGAACGGTTATACTTTTATTGCAGAGCTATAGATGCAGTAACATAGGCACTGTTAAGAATGGCGGCGGCCCCATGGGCATAATAGGATATAGGGTATTCGTATGCACCCCCCCACACACACACACAGTACTGGCCAATTATTTATTTATTATTTATTTTATTTCATTTATACCCCGCCCTCCGCGCATGCGGGCTCAAATTAGGCGGCCTCCCGCGCGCAGGCTAAGGCTTAGAAATCGTTAGGTAGCTGAACCTGAGAACTAATACTCTCCCAGGGCACCTAATGAAATCCCTCCTGCACATCTGTATAGATAAGCGTTTCGGCACACAGCAGGAAAAGCACAGAAAGGAATACAATAGCAATTAACCTGAAAGGAAAGCAATAGCAATTAACCAGACACAGACCAACCTCCCCAACTTTCATGGCAGCATAGCTGTCAGGAAGGCATGGGGGTATGGCCTAATATGCCAATGAGCTGTGCTGTCAGGGATGTGGCCTAATATGCTAATGAGTGTCTGCTGTTGGATGTGACCTATTATGCTAATGAGTTCCTGCTGGGCTTTTTCTACAAAAAAATCCCTCTTGACTTGTATCTGACGGGTGTGTTGACCCTTTGGCCTAATCCACTGGACACAGATGGTGGACATGGATGGGAAATTCTGTTTTCTGGAGGATCGTTGCTAAATGACTTTTATATTCTGAGGAAAAGAGCTGGTTCTCAATCCTTGTTGGGTTTACCCAGCAAAAGTATTTTTCCTGTTTCAGCCTGGGGAGAATTAGCTCATTTTTTGTTGTGTGCTTGTCCCAGTAAATGGGTAGTTATCGAATGCTTGTGTGAGCTTAGATCTGTATTCAAATCTCCAGTAATTACCATAGGCTTGCGGGTAATGATAAAGAGGGAAGGGCACCATGTATTCTACCCCCCCTGACTCCTTTGGACAAAAGATCAAATGGAAAACTCTAATAACAATCAAGAGAGTCAAGTGACATGCTATTTCTTTTGTTCTCATCTTTTTTACATTCTAGCCCTAGAGTCTTATAGTTCTGATGTTTTTGGTTTTTTAGATTGTTTAGCAGTGTGGCTCACAAATAATTTCTAGAGGAAAGAGAGAGAGATGGGGTTGAGCAGGGGCTTTCCAGGTAATGAAAGGAGGAATTAGAATATTAAAGAGCATGGCGCTTTAAACGATGGTTCCTCCGAGAGACGTGTGCCATGAATCAGGGATTAGGAGGGAGCGTGATTGTGCACGCTCCCCCATGGTGCCCATAGATAATGGGCTTCTAGCCAGGGGGCTTTGGAGAGCCCTACCTCTGGCTGGCAGCCGGTACAGCGGGGCTACTCGCTGCCCTGAAGGTCCTGCCCTGATTCCCAGTACTAGATTAGAAGCAACCACCGGGACAAGCATTTGGAGGTTTAGCGATTTTCTCTGCCTGGCGTGATCCCAGGGGCCGTCTTAGGACCTGGTAGATTGATTCAAGGATTGATGAGTAAGTTGCCGTTGAAATGAGACACTAAAGCCTAGACGTGAAGTCCCTCTACTATAAGCGTATAAATGGAGGGGGGGAGGGGACGCCCTATCTCCCGACGTTTTAAGCAAATGCAAGAGCAAGGATGGAGGGACTGATCAAATTGTGGCGATGGACTGTAGCGGAGAGTTTTTCTGAAAGAAAGCTGAGCGTTTAAACAGACCTTAGAGACATTGGCATTCTTTCTCGGCTGATGTAAACATCCCCAAAAGATGGCAACAAGAGGCGAAGAGGGAGACGGGATCAATGCTTTCTTCAGGAAGGAGAACAGTGGAAAGTTAGGTCACATGACCTAACCATAGACTCTGTCTTTAAAGTGAATCATGGGCCCTCTGGTGGCTAAAGTGAGAAGCGACCTGGATCTGTACTAACAGCAGCTACACTTTTAGAGGGACAGTATGAATGGTAAGGAGACTCTAAAGTTTAGTTCTTTGTGGCTGGATTGGCAAGCTGATCGAAAAGCGGTTTTCTGGAGTAAAGGGCTCGCTACCTCAACTCTACAAGATCTGCTTGCTAAGAGAAAGGTTGGAATCTCCAATGAGTGTGTTGTTAATGCAACAAAAGGAAAGACTCTTTTGATTTAAGATGTTTAAGGAAGCGAAGATGTCCCTGAAAAAAAGGAACTTGGTTTATATCATGAATGGACAGATCTGGACTTATAAAAACTAAAAGATAATTGAAGAAAGAAGATACATCGAAGACGGAAGAAGAAAAACGTGTTATTTTTTTCTTGGCTGTGATTATGTGTGTTATAGCTTTGGAATTACTCTTTTTTTAGTCAGATAAACTGGTTTTGTCAGCAGAAGCGATGATTGGCGGGCACTCTTCATGTTTGAAAGTAACTGTATAAGAGTAAGAACTATGTTTTAAGCATCGTTAAACCTCCATTCTTGGGGTTTTAGTTAGGTTCTTTTTACTTTCTCCTATAGATTGTAGATTCTCCCTCCCCAATTTCTGTTGTAGTTTTATAGAAATGCAAATAAAAAATTCTCCTTCGGGGGGGCCAAAAAAAAAAAAGAATATTAAAGAGCCATTTTCTCTTCCATCCCTTTTCTTGGGCCTAGGGTTGCCAGATACCCCCTGACAACTGCTGGGGGTAGGGGGGACTTACTGACAGGAAAACTAGGCCTAGGCCTGTGTCACTGGTGATGTGGTGATGCCACTTCTGATGTACACCAGAAGTGATGACAGAGGGCCACTCTGGTATTTGGGCAAAAACTCTGTGGTTTATCATCTCTGACAATGTGATGATGCATGGCAGAAGTGGTGTCACTGGCCTAGGCCTAGATTTCCTGCCTGGACATCCCTCACTGGCCAGGCAATTGGTGCCAAGGGTGGGCTGGAACAGGGGATTTCCCACCCCCAGCAGAGGCCTGATAACCAGACAAAGGGAGTTGCCTGGCCCTTGAGCTGGTTGCTTTGTCCTGTCAGAGAGTGGTGTGTAAGATTGTTGCAATAGAATTCATTTGGAACTTGAATTGTGTTTGGGTATGAATCAAACTGGAGGGTTTTGACATTCACTCAAGGTGCTATATTTAGGTTAACAAAGCTAACTATTTAGTTAGGCACAGCTAACTGTTGTTGCCATTGTGGTTACTGGTATGTGTTTCTAATTCTGTTCAACAAAACTGGAATCCTTCCTCCATCCTGAGGAGTCTAAACATGAACTAAGTGGCTATTCTGCTGGAAGAAGCACCACTTCTGGAGGAAGGCTTGAGACGTTGCTGGGTGGAGAGGCGGGACATGTGCCATTACATATACATTTGATCTTGGGTAGAAATGGCTGTACCTCTTGCATTTCACTGCCCCTTTTGATCTCTTTGTCTAAAACATGTACATCTGTATGCATGTGTGTCTCTGTCAACTGAGGATACATTTCATGCACTTGATGCAGTATGTTCTTGCTGTCAAAGCTCCTTTTTGTTCTGCCTAGTAAGTGTGTGAGCATTACTATTTTAAAATTTTTTAAAGCTCACCTTGAGGAGTTCATGGTAGCATTTATCCTCATGATAATCCTGTGAGGTACATTAGATCGTAAGAAAGTTGCTAGCTCATGTCACCGCAACAAGATTTGAACCTGGGTCACTTTAGCCCTCCCTACTCCAACATTTATTACCATGTAACAGCACCTACAGAGAAGATAGGTCTATTCACATGGTTGATTCTTGAAAGCTGGTGTCTGAACCCATAGAGGACTTTGCTGATTATGCTGTTGCAAATCTAGTCAGTAACTGGAATACAGAGCTGACTAGATTTCTGCGGATTGGAGCCTTTGCTTTTCTCTGGTATTTCAGAAAGCGGAAGCCAGTGATCGGGCAGTAGGGACAGGGAGGGCAAAACTGAGTAGAGGTCTACCTCTGCTCAGTCATATATAAAGCAGGACATAAGATGCGTAGAGTTGGTGGTTTCTGCAACTTTTGAGCCAGTTTGGTGTAGTGGTTAAGTGCACTGACTCTAATCTGGGAGAACCGGGTTTGATTCTCCATTCCTCCACTTGCACCTGCTGGATGACCTTGGGCAAGCCATAGTTCTGTCAGAGGTGTTCTTGAAAAAGAGCAATTTCTGTCAGAGCTCTCTCAGCTTCACCTACCTCACAGGGTGTCTGTTGTGGGGAGAGGAAGGGAAAGGAGTTTGTAAGCCGCTCTGAGACTCCCTTGGGTAGTGAAGGGCAGGGTATAAATCCAATCTCCTCCTCCTCCTTTCTGTGTGGAGTTATGATCTCACCCTCCCACCCTGCCCCTTCAAGGCATTTTTCTCCTCAGCCAGGCTCTAATACCAATAATGAGTTTGGCTGAAAAAAATGTACCTGGAGCAAAAGTTGTGGGGGCTAGGATTTTGCTCCCCTCATCCATGTACCAGTTGTGCTGTATAATTTGGGCCCAGGATCAGGTTTAAAGAAATGGGTTAACTGCGCAGATGTAGTTTGATCCTAAGAAGGCATTGTGAATTAATAGATGAAGCATAATCTCTTGATGGCCATCTCCGTACAGTTTCTGAGTTTCTAGTCTGGGCAGATAAAATGAATGTGGTGATGATGTGCTAACATTTACCAGGATGAATTAAAAACATGGTCACATTTTTTAAAAAGAATGGAATCTGCTGTTCTTGTATGTGTATAAAGAGTATAGCTTTTATTAAAGGTGTGTGGATTTCCTACTGAAATATTCTGGGATGCATAAAGAACTACATGAAGGGGTAAAATACTGTGGTTGGATGTGCTGAGCCATTTGTGGTATAACTTTTTCTATTTAGGGAAGAATAATTTAGAACAGAATCGTAACTGAAGCTCCAGCCACAAGATCAAAAGCGGGAGAGTAGCCCAATTACTAAGAAACCATCAAATCAATAATGGTTTGAGGTTGCAGCATTTCTTCTCCTTCAAGCCACGACAGAGGTCCAAACGATAACATTTACTCCTCCAACAGTGAGTGAGTGAGCACTAATCTCCCTGTAGCAGAGGAATCAATTTAGCTAGAGTCTCTAATATAGCATATTTAATCCTTTAGCCATTTTCAACAAGATAATAAGAACTGTGAGAAATGGAACACTTTTTAGATTTAAAATGGTTTGATTAATTTCAAAAATATATCATCAGTATATCTAATTCTTGATATGGCCATATCTGTGGATACTTAATTCCAAATACTGGAGCCATGAACACTAAAGAAAGAAACTTTAAAAAAGCCCCAGTTTGCAGAAAAATCAAATTTTTAAAAAACTCACAGGGACTCATTGGGATAGGGTTGCCAGGTCTGGGTTGGGAAATACCTGGAGATTTGGGGGGTGGAGCCTGAGGAGGGTGGGTTTTGGGGAGAGTTCAAGGGAGTATGGGTACCATAGGGTCTACCTTGCAAAGTGACCATTTTCTCCAGATGAACTGATCTCTCTCGCCTGGAGATCAGTTGTAGTTCCAGGAGATCTCCAGTCACCACCTGGAGGTTTGCAACCCTACTTTGGGGGCAAGTCTGCCACCAATTACTAGATGCCTTGATATCACATGACTTGTATGACTCACCCAGGACTGGCTGCTTGCTACTGTTCAGCAGTAGCCACCCTACAAAGGCCAATGTGGTACAGTGGTTAGAGTTTAAGATTGGTATCTAGGAGACCCAAGTATGAATACACACACTCTGCTGTGGAAGCTCACTCTGTGCCCTTGGGCCAGTCACACATTCTCAGCCTAACCTAACTCACTGGGCTGTTGTGAGGATAAAATGGAGAAGAGGAGAATTTGTTTCAGCTGACTTGAATTCCTATTGTGGAAAAAGGCAAAGTATGAATGAAGTAAATGTATAATACATCTAGCTGCAGATGGGGGCAGATAAAACGTAGGTAGCTTGATAAGCTGGGAAGGAGAGAAGAAACCAATGAAGGGTGAGTATATGGGGGTTGCCAGGAAAGCAAAAGAGGAAATAGTGTGGGGAAGGAGATACAGGGAAAAGTCTTTGCAGGTTCACTACTGTGCAACTGGGCCCCAGTGTACCTGGGCCCAGCCATAATTTTCCTGAATAGAGACTGCCAAGGGGAAAAAAGGAGGGAAAGCTGAAAACCAGGGGGCAGGTAAAAAGGGGCTGGTGGGAAGAAGAGAAAAAAGCAGGAAAAGGAGAGAGGGTATTTGTGGCTTTCAGAGAAGGGAAAG
>NW_015176474.1:555469-559614 GCF_001447785.1 Gekko japonicus
AGGGCTTCTATCAGGCCCACAGTGGAACTGGCTGTCTTCTGTTTCTTCTTCCAGTTCTGCTGCAGCTGCATCATCGTAGGTTTGCAGCTTACAGATACACACCTGAACAGCATACTCAAGATTGCAACAGCACAGACATTTTGATGCAATAATTCAGAGCAAGAGGTGTCAGTTATCAGACACTGTTAAATAAACAAAATATTGCAAGAGTCCTAATGTTTTAAGCATGTTTTTATTTTAAGTAAAAGACACCCTTTGTGTTTGTGTCCTTTATAAAGTTTATATCTGGCATTACATTTTATGACACGCGTGGCCCGGCCCAACAAGGTCTCATTTATGTCAGATCCAGCCCTCATAACAAATGAGTTCGACACCTCTGGTCTAGATTTAGGTTTACATACTTTTACAATAACTGCTGCCTAGAATGCTGATAACATTGCAAAACATAGCATTTTGCAGGTAAAAGCACCCGTCCCTGTATCTTATGTACCAATCCTCACTTTTGCTTGACTAAAACGTACTGTTAAACATTGCTTTCATAAATGTAAGTGGTTATCCAGAGGTGCAAAAACTGCTGCTCTTCCTTTTCGTTGTGCTCTTACATATGGTGCTAGGATCTTTAAAAGGGCTAAAAGGCACATGAACGTTAAATCTCATTGACCTTCCAGTCTGGATCCCATTTCTCTCCAGCGCTTCCTTAGGGCAAAGTACATGGTTCTCCCCTTTTCCATCTGATTTTCACAACAGCCCTGTGATTTGTGTTATATGGAGGTGCAGCATCAGGCTCCAGATCATCCAGGGGACTTCATGGCTTGCTTGGAATGAGAAAGTTTTTAAATATAAAGGGCTCACGGTAATTAACAGTATGTACAGAGTTAACCAAAATACCATGAAAAAATTCTCAGAAAATGTCTGCGTTATAAGCCCTGAATTTAATACATTTAACAAAAGTACAGAAAATACATCAAAGTGTCTAATTTACTGTCCTAAGCTATCTTTATCATCCATCTCAAACTCATATCAAAGTAAATGAATATGTATTAAAGATGCTTGACAATTTGAAGTTGGCATTGAGTCCATTGCAAAATAATATAACAAAGTGTCCTTAGAAGTCCTCTGTGGTGAAAATTAAAGTTTGTGACACGCCAAATTTTTTCAGGTTATCTCCACGGCATTTAGCTATACACTTAATGAGAGAGTCAGTTTGGTGTAGTGTCTAAGACTCTAATCTGGGAGATCCGGGTTTGATTCCCTACTCCTCCACTTGCACCTGCTGCATGACCTTGGGCAAGCCATAGTTCTGGCACAGCTGTTCTTGAAAAAGAGCAGTTTCTGTCAGAGCTCTCTCAGACTCACCTACCTCACAGGGTGTCTGTTGTGGGGAGAGGAAGGGAAAGGAGTTTGTAAGCCGCTCTGAGACTCCCTTGGGTAGTTAAGGGCAGGGTATAAATCCAATTTCTCTTCTTCTTCTTCTGTATTAAAGACAATGCAACATCAGCCGTAACAGATCCAAAACCAGATATTTGATAGTGACCGTGCCAAGAAACCTCTTTATCAAGAGCTGATGATCCTCTTACTATAGTGGCCAGTCATCACTATTGCCGGGGATATTAACAACGGAACGCAGCTGCCTCCTTATTTACCAAAGCAAAATGATACAATTCAAGTCCGGCTAAGGAAGAAGTTTGGCATGTCACCAACTTTAATTTTCACTACAGAGGACTTCTAAGGACACTTTGTTATATCATTTCGAGATGGACTCAATGCAACTTTGATTTGTCAAGCATCTTTGATACTTATTCATTTACTTTGATATGAGTTTGAGATGGATGATACAGATAGTTTAGGACAGTAAATTAGACACTTTGATGTGTTTTTTGCACTTTATTGTTAAATGTATTAAATTAATGGCTTTATAACAGACATTTTCTGAGAATTCTTTTTGCAGTATTTTGGTTAACTCTGTGTATACTGGGAGGAGAAAGTGGCATGCTGCTGCCGTCACTTTCTCATTCTAAGCAAGTGCCTGATGCAGTGCCGGCAGCAGGCCTTGCCAGGGATAGATGCCCGCATCACCACAGCCATGGCACGTGGGACCAGGCCACAGGGAAGCGACTGCTTTGCAACTCTGTGTATCTGCATGTTTGTGTGCTCACTTCCATAGGTTTCCTTCTGTTCCCCATCCATCTATGCTTTTTAACCATCAGCTGCTTTGGCTGCAGCTGGGCCTAGCCATTTTTGCAGGCTCCAGTACGATGAGAGAAGAAGCAGTGCTTGTGGTTTGGGAAATGGCAGCAACACTCCAAAGTGAGAAGGGAATTGGCTGCTCCTCACAAGGTTCAGTGGCGCAGCCTATTCATCTTCTGAAGGAAAAGTTAGCTCCACATATGTCTGTTCATTTGTGGAGTCTCCCCCATCTCTGGTGCATACTTTATAAAACTGCTAAGGTAAAACTAAGACAGAAGAAAGGTTCAAAACCCACAAATCTGAATATTGAAAGATGAAAAGGGAACACAGACACACTGGCTAGGCTAATAAAAATGTTGGGCTAAATGTGTACACTATCAGTATTAATACCTTCATTATATAATAATAAAGACTTCAGTTGGTCCAGAATGCAGCTGCCAGGTTGCGGACTAGAACATCATGGTCGGCTAGAGTTGCCAAGGGTCGTTCAGAGCTGCCGGCAGGGAGGGGGTGCACTTTCCAGGAGCCTGGAGGAATACCAGAAATTAACGTGACATGCTTATGTTACTTGGATTTTGGGAGGCAATGCGTGGCTTTTGGGCAAAACCTCTATAGTAATATTAGCTTCTACTGTAGAGTTTTGCCCAAAAACAGAGCGTCGCCCCCGACGTGCCTACATCACTTCTGGGTCAAATAGGCACATTGCATTAATTTCTGGCATTCTTCCTTATTTTGCTGGCCAACTGGCTGGCGATGGAGAGGTGGGGCCTGAAAGCAGGGAACCCCCACTGCCACTGGAGGGTCTGGCAACCCTATAAGCAGCTCATATTACTCCAATTCTGTGGCAGCTGCACTGGCTACCAGTTAGTCTACCAATCCAATTTAAGGTGTTGGTGTTAACTTTTAAAGACCTTAACATTCTGGGACCCTCAAACCTACAGGGCCGCCTCTCCCATTACTACCCTCTGCAATCCCTTCAGTCATTGTCTAGGGCCCTCTTGCAGGTGCATAGGCCCCAGGATGTCTTGGTTAGCTGTCACCAGGGGAAGGGCCTTCTCAGTTGTGGCCCCTACCCTGTGGAATGCACTCTCAGATGACACCCATACCCTGCTGGACTTGTGTGCTGTGTTGTGTTGTTTTTCCGCAGGGCATGCAAGGCTGAATTGTTTAGGTTGGCCTTTGGACTGTAATCCACATGTTTGGGTTGTTTCTGTTAGTGGTATGGTATAAGGCAAATATTTTAATAGTTTAACATCTTAATGTTAATATCTTATATTTGTTATCTGTTTTTATGTTGTTCTTTATTTATGTGGTCCTATTGTTTAATTAGTAATAAATATTAATACAACAATTATTAAAAAGTACAAAAAAAGAGATACAGAATATGCATAAAATACATTGCCAAACAATATCACGATCCACCCTGTCACGTGAACATAGAGAATCCTATTCCAGCAGTTGTCAACATTACTATTAAATCTAGTTATACAATTAGCAGCTTTATCTTTTGTATTACTCTTGACCATAAATTATCTAATCTATGTACATCTCTACTACTCTGGTAAGCGGTTAATTTTACCAAAGTATAAATTTCCTTTACTTTCAGCAACCAGTCTTGTAGATTGTAGAGCCAGTTTGGTGTAGTAGTTGGAGTATCCTTATACTAATACCCAAGTTGCCCCCTCCGTGCGGATATCTATATCTGCACTTTGGGGGCACTTGGGGGGCAGGGGGAGGTTTGTGCACATGTGGGGCAGTCCCCACATGTGCACAAAAATAAAAAAAGTTAAAAAAAATCCGGGGGGATGTTTAAAATCCCCCCGAAAGTGCAAGAGCGTCTCTTGCGCGTGCGCAGGAGATGCTCTGCGAACGCTGCCACCGGCCGGGTGAGGGGGGAGGCCGGGCGGGGAGGAGAGGCCTCGCTGCCGCCGTCGCCTCCTCCCCGGAGCCGGCCGGCC
>NW_015176474.1:559694-579939 GCF_001447785.1 Gekko japonicus
GGGGGGCGAACACCGGCCTCACCGCTGCCGCCGCCCCCGCTGCCTCAGGGAGAATGGGGGGGATGGAGGAGACGGGGCTCTTCTCTCCCCCCCCGCGAGTATCGCGGGTCCCCCTCTTGTGAACTCTAATCTGAGAGAACCAGGTTTGATTCCCCACTCCTCCACATGCAGCTCCTGGTGTGACCTTGGGTCAGTTGCAAGTTCTTTCAGATCTGTTCTCACACAAGCAGTTCTCGAAAGAGCTCTCTCAGTCCCACCTACCTCACAGGGTGTCTGTTGTGGGGAGGGGAGGGAAGGGAGATTGTAAACTGCTCTGAGACTCCTTTGGGTAGTGAAGGGCAGGGCACAAATCCAATCTCTTCCTCTTCTCTTCTTCTTTCCAATACCTGGCAAAAACCAGTAATCAGATGTAGTGGCTATTTGCTGATCTCTAGGAATGTCAGGCAGATAATTCAGCAATAATTACTTTGGCTTATAAGGAATTTGTATACCTAGCCCAACTGATAATAATTTAACCACTTGCTTCCAAAAATTGGAGGCATGTATACATGACCACCATATGTGAAAAAAAATCTGCTTTGTCTTCTTTACAGAACCAACATTGGCTGGAATGAGACTTACAAATCTTTACCAGCCTTATAGGAGAGAAATACCATCTATTAATCATTTTCAACAAGTTTTCTCTAAAAGACAGGCCAACAGTAAAATTAGTGCTGCAAGTAAAAATAAATTTCCATGTTGAATCATCTAGACTATTACCTACACTTTTATGCCACCTACAGCGAAAATATTGATCAGGTTTGAGTAAGATTTTCAATAAATAAGAATACATCCTTGAAATAAAACTGTTACCATCTGCTTAAAGTAGTTCCTCAAACTCTGTTGTAGGTCTGCAAGATAGCATTTTTTGTATCAGTTTGCAAAGGTACCCTCTGACTTGGAGATATTCAAATACTAAAATACTGGGCACCATCATTTCTTTTACATCACTATGCAGGATTACTTGGTTATTAATTATCAAATTTCTGTAAGTACTGCATCCTGAAAATTCCAATGTTCTTAAAGGGGAAAATTCCAAACCTGCCTCATCAATCATGTCCTTAATAGTGGAAGCTAAAGGAGAGAATCTTGGTGACAATTTTTTTTAACTTCATCCCATACACTAAGTATAGCATTTATGATGGTGTTATCGTTATTATAATCTTCCTATTTTCTCACCCAAGGGCAACTCTTCAGAGGTATTCTTACAAAGGATTGTTCTATAAAGGGTGGAGTATTTTGAACAGTATTTGATGACCAGTCTTTCAGCCACTTTAACCTGGTAGCTTGGTAATATAATTTAAGGTTGGATATCTCTAATTTTTATCATACATATTATTGATTTCTTTTTATTCCAGATAAAAGTATTTAATAATGATTGCCACCCTCTTAACATCTTTAGTGAGAAGTCAGCTGGGAGGTTTCTAAATAGAAAATTTAGTTTAGAGAGAATCATCATTGTTATCATATTAATGCATCCAAGAAGAGACATACTTAAAGCTTCCCAAATTTCAAGCTGCTTTTTTATTTTCATTTCAGCTGTCACTGGATCACCATTGATTTTTTAAAGACTATTGTTGTTCTTATTTATCCTGATACCAAGATACCTAATTTGATCTGACAACTTCAAATCCAATTATCTTTTTTACACTCATTTAGATTTGTATTAAGACAAATCATCTCTGATTTATCCAAATTCAGTTTGTACCCGGAAACATTCCCATATTGTGTAATAAGCTTTTCTAATACTCTACTGGATTGTTCAATATTTGTTAAGAAAATGACAGTGTCATCTGAATAAAGACCAATCTCATGTTGAACTGGTCCTGTTTTGATGCCGTATATTTTTGATTCTTCTCTCACTGCAACAGCTAGTGGTTCTAGGGAGAGAGAAAAAACAGAAGAGCAGGGGTGTCGAACACATTTGTTAGGAGGGCTGGATCTCACATAAATGAAACCTTGTTGGGCCAGGCCACGCGTGTCATAAAATGTAATGCCAAGTAGTGGAGATATAAACTTTATAAAGGACACAAACACAAAGGGTGTCTTTTACTTAAAATAAAAACATGCTTAAAACATTAGGACTCTTGCAATATTTTGTTTATTTAACAGTGTCTGATAACTGACACCTCTTGCTCTGAATTATTGCATCAAAATGTCTGTGCTGTTGCAATCTTGAGTATGCTGTTCAGGTGTGTATCTGTAAGCTGCAAACCTACTTTTGATTTATTGACATACACTACAGAAATCTCATGCTCAGAGTTCTGAGTCTAGGACCCAGGGGAAAACATGTTGGGGGCCTGATTCGGCCCCCGGGTCGCATGTTTGACACCCCTGATATAGAGGACTATTAAGTATTGAGATGAGGCAGCTCTTTTCATAATAACATCCTTCTTTATTGAACTTCTGAACCAAAGACACAGGCTCAACAGGAACCAATTTATACTTGTAAAAACCACACCCACCTTTAACAACGACCAATACCAAGTAGGCAGCTAGAATCCTTCATTTGCCTGAACTATACACAAAGTAACTGTTAACAGTGTAGCTATTGGGTAATAAGCAACAAACATGATTGGCTGTTATCAGTAGGGTGGCCAAGTCCTCACCTGTTGTATAGCAGGGGAGTCCAGTCTTTGCCTGGGAGTCCATGCGCGCGTGCAAAGCGCGCACCGCAATTATGTCACCCAGAAGTGACGCAATCATGTCAGGCACATAGAGTTTTCCCTCGGATGATTGTGGCCCCGCCCCAACGTGCCCGACGTGATCGCGTCACTTCCGGGTGACATGCTGATGCCGGGCATGGCGTGTACTTTGGGGGTGGGGTTCCCCTCGGGGCCCAATCCGCCAGCGGCGGGTAACGGGCCTCTCGGGCGGGGGTTTCCCCGCCCCCCAAGGGGACTTGGCAAGCCTAGTTACCAGCAATATAACCAATAGTCTTGAAGGCCTTTGGAGCCTTTGCTCAGACCCAAGACCCAGTACATAACACCCCTTCCTCCTAAGTTTGCGATACCCCATTGCAAGCAAAGTCACTTAGGTATGCAGGGGGGTGGCGTACCTGCTGTGACCTGTGCAAGCCTTCTGTTGTAGAAGCCCCACTGATGGGTATCCTGGCATTGGCATCAGGCTCTACCCTGCCAGCAGGAGTGGAAGAACTACTCAGAACCGACAGAGTTTCTGGTGCTGCTGGACCAACTCTGCTCATCTCCACCACAGTCACTGGTTCAGTCCTTGGTTGCTCCAGGCTAAATCCTGTCTCTGTCCTGTCCCTGCATCCACTCTGGCCAACGCTGCCACAGCTGGTCAGTGTGTTTCCAGAGTATCCTGCCAGCGGTATCAGCCACCTCATAGGAGACCGGCCCGGTCACACTGAACACAGAAGCCGGGATCCAGATTGGCCCTTCCCTGTAGTTCCTGGTGAATAAAGGATTGCCCAGCTGGAACTTCCGTGGTGTCCCCGAAACCACCGATTCTCACCAGATGTCCAGAGTACCCGGTTCGGCAGAGATGTCAGCTTGCCGCCCCATCAAGCGTTCTGCAGGGCTTTGTCTGGTGATGGAGTGCTTTACTGCTCTTGTAATGTACTCTCTGCACTGAGAGATAAGCAACTGTCCGTTGAAGGGTTAAAAGGAGCAGGAACATTGGAGTCTAGATAAGCAAATCTATTATTATGTGTGTCCAAAGAACTGGTATTCTGAATTTTTAACCAGAGGTGCTTGTTTCTTGGGGGGGGGGTATTTGACTTCTGAGAGATACGGCAGCGTTTTTTGCCCATTTTAGTTGTTGTTGTTGTTGTTCAGTCGCACAGTAATAAGAACAACAATAGTCTTTAAAAAATCAATGGTGATCCAGTGACAGCTGAAATGAAAATAAAAAAGCAGCTTGAAATTTGGGAAGCTTTAAGTATGTCTCTTCTTGGATGCATTAATATGATAACAATGATGATTCTCTCTAAACTAAATTTTCTATTTAGAAACCTCCCAGCTGACTTCTCACTAAAGATGTTAAGAGGGTGGCAATCATTATTAAATACTTTTATCTGGAATAAAAAGAAATCAATAATATGTATGATAAAAATTAGAGATATCCAACCTTAAATTATATTACCAAGCTACCAGGTTAAAGTGGCTGAAAGACTGGTCATCAAATACTGTTCAAAATACTCCACCCTTTATAGAACAATCCTTTGTAAGAATACCTCTGAAGAGTTGCCCTTGGGTGAGAAAATAGGAAGATTATAATAACGATAACACCATCATAAATGCTATACTTAGTGTATGGGATGAAGTTAAAAAAAATTGTCACCAAGATTCTCTCCTTTAGCTTCCACTATTAAGGACATGATTGATGAGGCAGGTTTGGAATTTTCCCCTTTAAGAACATTGGAATTTTCAGGATGCAGTACTTACAGAAATTTGATAATTAATAACCAAGTAATCCTGCATAGTGATGTAAAAGAAATGATGGTGCCCAGTATTTTAGTATTTGAATATCTCCAAGTCAGAGGGTACCTTTGCAAACTGATACAAAAAATGCTATCTTGCAGACCTACAACAGAGTTTGAGGAACTACTTTAAGCAGATGGTAACAGTTTTATTTCAAGGATGTATTCTTATTTATTGAAAATCTTACTCAAACCTGATCAATATTTTCGCTGTAGGTGGCATAAAAGTGTAGGTAATAGTCTAGATGATTCAACAGGGAAATTTATTTTTACTTGCAGCACTAATTTTACTGTTGGCCTGTCTTTTAGAGAAAACTTGTTGAAAATGATTAATAGATGGTATTTCTCTCCTATAAGGCTGGTAAAGATTTGTAAGTCTCATTCCAGCCAATGTTGGTTCTGTAAAGAAGACAAAGCAGATTTTTTTTCACATATGGTGGTCATGTATACATGCCTCCAATTTTTGGAAGCAAGTGGTTAAATTATTATCAGTTGGGCTAGGTATACAAATTCCTTATAAGCCAAAGTAATTATTGCTGAATTATCTGCCTGACATTCCTAGAGATCAGCAAATAGCCACTACATCTGATTACTGGTTTTTGCCAGGTATTGGAAAGAAGAAGAGAAGAGGAAGAGATTGGATTTGTACCCTGCCCTTCACTACCCAAAGGAGTCTCAGAGCAGTTTACAATCTCCCTTCCCTCCCCTCCCCACAACAGACACCCTGTGAGGTAGGTGGGACTGAGAGAGCTCTTTCGAGAACTGCTTGTGTCCAACTTTCTTGAAGAGATCTCTAGTCCTTCCCATTCTATTGTTTTCTTCTATTACTTTGCACTGTTCATTCAGGAAGGCCTCCTTATCTCTCCTTGCTGTTCTCTGGAAATCTGCGTTCAGTTGGGTAAATCTTTCCTTTTCGCCTTTGCCTTTCGCTTTCCTTCTTTCCTCTGCTATTTGTAAAGCCTCATCAGAAAGCCATTTTGCTTTCTTGCATTTCTTTTTCTTTGGTATGGTGGTGATTGCTGCCTCCTGTACAATGTCACGAACCTCCGTCCATAGTTCTTCAGGCACTCTATCTATCAAATCCAGACCCTTGAATCTATTCTTCACCTCTACTGTATATTCATCAGGGATGTGATCTAGGTCAAACCTGAATGGCCTCATGGTTTTCCCGATTTTCTTCAGTTTAAGTCTGAATTTTGCAATGAGTAGCTCATGATCTGAACCACAGTCAGCTCCAGGTCTTGTTTTTACTGACTGGATAGAGCTTCTCCATCTTTGACTGCAAATTATATAATCAATCTGATTTCGGTGTTGCCCATTTTAGTACAATATATATATATATTTAAGTTAGAAAAGAGCTGTTTTAGAGCTTCAGCTGTTTTGATTCTGTCAAGCTTTAAAATGAATGTCCTTAAAACATGAAATTGTTTTCAGTACATTTATCTAGGTTTATGATTTAGCAGTTTGCTATAATGCCAGTTTTACACTCAGGTGTTGGAGACACAGGAGAATTGCAGTTCAGTTTTGCTCACAGATACACAATAGGTCAACAGTGAATTTCTGCAACTCAGTTTTTTAAATCAATTACTATCTGATATCTTCTTAGAGGCTTCCTGGAAGCTTTTTTTAAGTTCAAAGCACAACTTCAAAGCCTCAAGGCCGCTCAGCTTTGAAGTCTTTGCTGAAGATACAGCTTCACTACAAGTGGACCATTAGTGGAATTATATTTATTTAAACAACTACTTCCAAGTAGTAGTCGTTTCAGTAAATATGTGAGAAGAAACCCAATTAAACGTTTTTTTTAAAAAAGTTCACTGCACAGCGTGCTGTGTGGCTCCCTTCAGCAGCCCGGAAGTCCCAGAGTTCTATACCACCTCCTATTTATATGGTTTTAATGTTCTAAGTTGTCGCAGGACCCTTTGGGTGAGCAGCGACTAAAAAAACCCTAATTCATAAATAAATAGTACTAATTAGTGCTAATTTAATTAGTGTTAATAAATTAGTGCATTTTTGCATTTTGATCATTTATCATACTCATCACCTGACTGAGTTAACACTTGCATCACATTCTGTCTTCATAAGTTCAACACCCCTGGTTTGGACTGTAAGGAAATTCCTTGTTGGGTCTTTTCTCTCCGTTCGCAGTCTTTTATAAATTTGGAATGGCATAGTGGTATGTGATTGTAATTTACAAATATAGCATGCTGCCCCAACATACATGTGTGTTTTTCTTGTGTACACCAGGCTTTGTTGTCACAATCTGTGAGATTTAGGGTCTGGTCACACGGACCTCTTACCACGCTAGTTGTCCCGCAGTTCTTATATCCGGGACATTCTATATCACTTGGAGGTGGTCAGACGGTCCCTCTGTCTTCCGCTTCACTCGCACGATTTAGTGTTCACACACCGCGCCGTCCTCGCAGCGGCGCGGGTATTTAATTTTTTAAAAAAAAAACCCTGCGCATGCGCTTGTCTTTCCATGCGCTTGGGCGTACATACAAACTAATTAAAATTAATTCCTCCTGTCAACAGTCGAAGACTCCTGGCTTTCTATGCAGAAGGGAAGGAGGAAACTCGGGAAGGGAGAGCTAGACCGAGGAGGAGGTGGGGGGGCAGCAGTTGTTCTTAAAGGTGTCCAGTGTGTTGTACTGACAGTTTTCTCCGTCGGCGCTGGAAGTAACTTGAGAGGGGTGCTCAGTCCGCTGCGCCCCCCCACCTCCCAGCAATGAGTAAGCGGGAGAGTAACCAGGAACCAGAGCCGCCTTTGCCGCCTCGCCTCCCCTCCCCCGGCTTCACCTCCCCTGCTGCCGCTGCTGCTGCCGCCTGGCAGCTTGTGTGTCAGATATCAGCGGCAAAATGAACGTGGGGGAGGAGACGAGAGCCGCTTGCTTGCTAGGCAGCCGACGGAGTGCAGTGGAATGCAGTCAGCTCAGTGGGGCTTACTCCTTCGTTAGCGTGTTTCATTTTAAAAAGACCAAAATAAAAGCTAGCGCCTGTTTGCACAAGCGCATAACTAAAACCGGAAACACACACACACAAAAAAAAACGGGGGGGAGGGTAGCGTGGTCACGGCGGATTGCTGTCCAGATACCAAAACCGCGGATACAAAGCGCTAAATATCGGAAAACACCTGTCCCAACGGGTGTAAAAAAAACACGGATAAAAGAGCGGAAACCACGGGACTGCCGGCTTCTGTGCGGGAGGCGGGTTTGCCTATGTAGACAGGAACCTTTAATGCGGGAGGGATCTGCAGCGAATCCCGCACTAAACGTCCGTGTGACCAGACCCTTAGAGTGGGAGAAAATCCTCAGAACTGAGAATTTGGCAGCACTGACACAGAGGTGTGTTGTATTCAGGCTTCAAGGGAAAAAAGCCTCATGATGAACGCCAACAAAATTGTATTTGAAGTGAGGGATATTTTTAAAAACCGATCTCAGATGCACAAACACAATAGAACAGGCCTCAGTTTTTAGCACATGGGCTACATCTGTTCACTGTATTCTAGAACACTGTCTTTCATCTGTGAAACGCTGGTGAACACTCTATGGAGACTAGCCATGGAGATTGAAGGGTGGGGAGTGTCTTTTGGTAGGGGGAGGATAATTGGGCATGTTTGCTCAGGATCTGGGGTTGTAGAAGAGCCCGGACTCCCCACTTTACATTTTTCATCAGCTAATGGACTGCAATTGTTGCGTAACTAAGTTTTTTGAATGGTACAAATGTTCTTTTGGACCTGCACTCTCCTCTCCCAAACGGCACGTTTTGTGTGGTTGTGCCCCCCCAAAAGACCCTCACCCTCTGTGTCTGTATCAAGATGTCAAAATCTTGTGTTGTCCGCAGACTTCCTTAATGCAGAAAGATGTGGTCAGGCAGCTCTTCTGTTATGAAAAGAGGATTTGTGGAGAGATCTGAGGGAACTCTTGTCAATGTGGTTCAGGCTTCTGTACCTTGTGATGTAGCAAATGTGGGATCCATGCCTTCCAGCTGATGCAAGCCCTGGGAAACTTTTATCCCAGCGGTGTTAAGGCCGCCAAGGAACAGGCGCTCTGGTGCCATTGTGTTTTCTCTCTCTTGTAAGCTGTTTGAAGTTGTTGAGCAGTTTTGGGAAATGGGGCAGAGTTTCGGCCATTTTCTTATTACATTGGATCTGTTGAAAACCATTCTTTGGATAGTGAGAGAATGTGATGAAGACGCTTTTATTGCAGGGTCTCAGAAATGACAACTACTACTGGTAGCAAATGGTGAACTAATTGATGTATGTCATTTTACAGAGTGCACATGTTAAAAATGTGGGTCCTGTTATTGATAGTAGGTAAAACATGCAAAGGATGGGAAAGAGAGACAAGCTCAATGAAGGATAAATAGGATCAAGTCTAGTTGCACATACTTAAGGCTGCAGTGCAGTCCTACACCCACCCACTTGGGAGTAACCCATCAGTAGAATGGCTGCAAAGATGATGCTCATTGGATTGTGCTACAGGACTTTTGTTATGGCTAGGCATGGAGGTGATATAAAGGAAGTGGGTATTGTTGGAAGGGATTTGGGGGGGAGAAAGGAATTTCAGTTCTGGGACCAGGTTCCGGGAGTAAGAAGTAACAAGAGCAAATGAACGAATTGTTCTAAGATTTTCCTCACAATGGGATTTATAATTTTCAGGCATAGTTTAAAGCACTCCTTTGGTACTAGAAACCTGCACTGTGTAAACATTCACACATACACACACACACCCAAATGGGTTTTAAATGAACATTTTTGCAGGCATTCCTTCAGCTTCAGACATAACATGAAACCATGGTGTATTTAAACTAACTATGTTTAGTGTGGTAGAATGCAGGCCATCCTACTAGCTGTGGTTAGTTAGCATATCTCAAATCAGGATCTAAAGACAGGATCTGAAGTTGATCTATTAATTATGGTTAGTCTGAACTATGGTTTCTCATAATGTCTGAATACAAATATCCTGCCTTGTTCTCTCGATGATGCCTTTCCAGGTAATCCTGAGAAGGCCATGAAACCTGTATTTGTCAAGGCAACCCAGGATTTGATTGACAGTCTGTGACCTGGCATTACTACTCCAGGTTTTTTTGCACACAAGGCGAACCGGCCAGCTCAAAGTCGGTTCCAGAGAGTCCGCCTCTCCCCCCCCCCCATCTGCTAGTGCTGAGAGCTCTCATTCAGGGCACGCTCAAATCAGGGGGGCCTTTCTCTCCCTGGCTCTTCCCCCGCTGCTGTCTTCCCCCTGCCAGGTAGCACCTGGATAATTATTAGCCATTAATTGGGTTCAGGACCTTTGGCAGTGGGGAAAAGAGGCGGGTGACCCGAGGACTCCCCCAAAGAGGCGCCGGGGGCGGGCTGGGTGGAGGCAGGATCCCGATGGTCGGTCTCTCTCTCTGGCAAGCAGAAAAGGCGGCGGGGGGGGGGAGAGATCATCAGGTGGAAAGGACAGAAACTGTAAATTAAGGCCTGATACCTTTCCAAGGGAAAAGTTGTTGTATTGTTTTTTCCCCCTAGTCAGGCTGCTGTATGCC
Source organism: Gekko japonicus (assembly GCF_001447785.1). Lineage (NCBI taxonomy): Eukaryota > Metazoa > Chordata > Lepidosauria > Squamata > Gekkonidae > Gekko > Gekko japonicus. The sequence continues at coordinate 569,707 of NW_015176474.1, forward strand.
AGGCACTTACTGGAACAACCTGGCTGCAGGGGGTGAGACGGGAGGGGGCTGGGGGCTGGCCCCAGCCCGGAGCTGCCCTGAGCGCCCTGGAGCCTTGCTCGGCTTAGCCCCCGTCACAACAGAGCCAGTGGGCTCAACCAAGAAGTTGCTGTTGTCGACGCCCAAGTGTGCTGGAGAAGGAGTGGGAGTGTGAGCTGCGCCATCGCTGCTGCCGCTAGGTGGGAGAGCTGCAGCCCGGCACAGGCGGCAGCGGCAGGCTACCCTGTTTAGGCGAGGGAGGGGAGGGGCGGCAGGCCAGCGGGGCGCCCCCTCAGTGTTGTTGTGAATGATGATTCGCTCCCGCTGGTTGGCTCAGAGGATGGTGATGGGCGGCAAATCGGCATTGGGCGTATGCAGGGCAGCAATGGGCATGTGCGAGTTGGGGCAGGCGGGAGTGCCCTATCTGGATGGTGGCAACTGGCACATGATGCAGAGCAGCATGGGCGCGCTGGCCTGCGTGACATGTGTTTTGTGAGCACTGAGCAGCAAGACTTTTGGCGGGGAGGAGGGCAGCAAGGCAGTTTGGCACCCTCCCAGGGGCCCACCCTAGGCAAAAGTCTAGTTTGCCTAGTGGGTGAGCCGGCCCTGACCACTGCATAGCCTTCATTCCTGCCCAAGTCCTGTTGAAATGAATGGAGGCTGTCTGGGAGCAGTACCTGGTGAATTGTATCTGCTTCATCTACTTTCCTCCCAACAAAGAATTTTAATAGCTTTGCTGGCAATCAAACCGAGTTTTTGGTTTCTTCCTCATTCCCTAATATTAATTTCCCCAAGGCTTGAGGAAGAAAGGAATGGAAAAGCACTGATCAATCAGTGCTCTCTTATTCCTGGCTCAGTTTAAATCAGAGTTGCCCATTCTCAATGGGGTTCTGAAACTAATATAACTGATGTAAATAATCTTTCTGGAAAGCAATGCAGCTAAGCCAGGTAAAAAAATATCCTCAAAATGTTGCTTATATCAAAATGCAGTCATGTTGACTTTAGTGACCGAAAGCAAGGTGCAGCTAATTTTCAAAGCCTTTGTTGCTCAAAGGCTAGATCAGGGGTGGCCAAACTGCAGCTCCGGAGCCGCATCTTTCACACATCGTTTGGCTCCTGGCAGGATGGCTGGGGAAGTGGTCTTCCCTTCCCCAGGAAGTGTTCCCCTCCCTAGGAAGGCCTGAGGTGGGGGGAGCAGAGGAAATAAGCAACTCTAAATGCATTCTCAAAGCACCTCCCCCACTGGCCAGCTTGGAGAAGGCGTTTGTCTCTTTAAATCTTTCCACCTCTCTCTCCCTCTCCATTTAATTGCTTTCTTCCCCCCTCTCTCTCTTCCTCCCTCCCCCATCTATTTGCTTTCTTTCCACCTCTTTATTTTCACTTTTCTTTCTCTCTCTGACTTCTTTCCTCCCCCTCCCTCCCCCACCTATTTGCTTTCTTTGTTTCTGTTTCTCTTTCTTTCTCTCCTTCCTTTCTACTTCTTTCATTCTTTCCACCTTTCTCTTTCTCTCTCTCTCTCTTCCTTCCTTCCTTCCTTCCCATCTATTTGCTCTTTCTTTCTTTCTTTCTTTCTTTCTTTCTTTCTTTCTTTCTTTCTTTCTTTCTTTCTTTCTTTCTTTCTTTCTCTCTCTCCCCTTCCCCTCCCTCCTCCATGTATTTGTTTTTCCCTCTCTTTCCCCCTTCCTCCCTCCCTCCCCATCTATTTGCTTTCTTTCCACCTTTCTTTCTCTTTTCCTCTTTCTCTCCTTTCCTTTCTTTCACTCTCCCTTCCTTTCCCCTCCCTCCCCCATCTATTTGGTTTCTTTGTTTCCCTTTATCGCTTGTTCATTCTTTCTTTCCACCTCTCTCTCTCTCTCTCTCTCTCTCTCTCTCTCTCTCTCTCTCTGACAAATAAATATAATTGGACAAATAAATATCATTATCAGTATCTGTTTTTACTCCTTTTGTTTTTATTTTTGGCAGTTTCATTTAATGTTAATAAAAAACAAATGTGCGTATTTTTCAATAAAAATGTGTGTGTAATATTTGTTCATGTCATGTCATTTGTTGGCCATGCTCTGTGTACATTTTCTCCATCTCTGCTATGTATATAAACTGTAGAATAGATACATGTCATTTGATGTCACTCCCCCTACCTCAAGAGTCAAATTCTCTAGCCATTGCTCTTAAGAAAATTTTCTCAAGCTTTTTTAGTTGCTTTTAATAGTTATGTATATAAAGAACAAGTATTTCGGATGGTTTCTCGTAAGAGCTAAGTGATAACAGAGTACAAAACCCACACACCAATTATCAAGTACAAAAGCACATGCATTTTTGTTTGTTTGTTTGCAAACCACTTGCTCATCTTTTTTCTTTTTTCTCTTTATCTCCAGTGGGACCTTGTTTGTGATTCTGCCTGGAAAGTCCACATTGCAAAATTCTCCCTACTTGTAGGATTAATCTTTGGCTATCTAATCACAGGATGTATAGCTGATTGGTAAGTGACAAAATATACATAGACTACAGGAGCTAAAATCTGTCTGTCTTAAAACTGCTAATAAATTAACTTCTTGCATGGAAACAGCATTTTCCCCCTCTAGTGATGCTGGTTCTCCTGTAGCTTTCCACTTCAGTGCGTGTGACAGGAAAACAAAATATGTCACGGTTGGCTTTCCATTGATTGCTGTTATTGTGCAAAATGAAGTAGGTAAAAAATTTTTAAAGGTACCTGAGAACACCTGCACTGAAGCTGATTGTCGGCCCCATTTTATTAAGCTGTGCTAAACTCTGCAAGTTCATGTTTTTAAACTCTCCAAATTATGTTGCATGATCCGTGAGCTCATGTTCTTCTAATGAAATGATGATACAGCTGAATTTTTTTTGCTGAATCTACTTCTATGGAGAACAAAATTCAAAGGAGAAGTAAAATTATCATGAGCTTTTCCACATTCAGAAAAATCACCTGAAGCACATGTAAACAATCCCCCCCCTCATTTTTCAGGGGTTAACAAGTAGCTACTTTGGAGGGGGGGGATCTTCCCCTATTTTTCTAGGTCCTGTAGCAAATATTTATTGCTTACATTTTAAGTAGAATGGATGACGAAAAGTGAAAGGACAACTAAATCTCTGATAGGAGCAACCTGTGCCTCTTACTGTTGCTTGGTAACCAGCACAGATCTGAGATTATGGTATATTAAACATGTTAGGCATTTGAGGCTAGATTAGATGTTAAGCCTTTGATCTTATCTAGATAATAGCCCCAGTCCATCACACAGCTGTTATCATGGCTTTCTCACCTGCTCTGCTGTTTGGATTGGGCCACTCCCTCCTCAGCAAGATATTTTGAGAACCAGATAAGGATATGGACTCATAACACAGTCAGCATTGTGAGAGAGATGGATCGTGGGATGTGGTTAAAGGAATACCAGCAGTGTATTCTGTGCAGTTCAAAACAATCCAGTTCAATCCAGTAGACATTTGGTGTCATCCTTTTTCGTGTATAATCTGTGTAAGGAACAAGAGCATGTTAGTGAGTAGAAAGTGATTTATTATTTATATTTACCTTCTCTCATTTCCTCAGACCTAATAATGAAATCACAAAGCCCTTTAGAGACAGAAACAAAAACTGATAAAATTGCTGGACGCTTGTGAGAGTGTAAGGTTAGGGCAAGAGATATTCAATAAAGAGAACTGTTTGCTGATCAGGGAGAACTTCTACTTTAGAAACACAAGTCTAAAACTCTGCTTTGTGTACACCTTACCTCTCTCCCACTCAACATATTTTATCTTTTAATCAAGGAGCTCAGGTTCTGCTTCTGCTTCCATTTTGTCCTCATAAAAGTCCTGTGAGGTAGGTGAGCCTGAGAGATGGTGAATGGCCCAAGATTATCCAATGAAGTAAATGACTGAGAATTTGAACTCAGGTCTCCCTAGTTCTAGTCACCACTACCTCAGCTCTGGCTCTCACAGATTTGCAAACAGCCAAGTAAGCCTCGCTTGTAGATGATCAGTCAAGAAAAATTTAAAGGACCTGGAGATGTTTTCTGTGGGGACAGATGTGCCTTAAAAGGCAACTTTGGACACATGGAAAACTAGATATTTTTGTGGGCTTGTATTTTTTGCGGATATACTTACAAGGGTGCATAAGAATATGGTCCGTGTCTAATTCCTGTTCTTCTTAGTGCTGTTATTCCTTAGGTGTATTCTTGTACATATATATGGTTAATAAGTCTGGGTTAAATCTGACTTCATGGCTCTGAAACAGCTCAGCTAACTTGCACTCATAAGTCCATAGCAGGCAAGGCAATAAGTATTCAAGTCAACCTTATCAAAAGTTCCTCCTTAGATCTCATTACGTAGCTTGGCCCAAGGTTCCTAAGTATTTCTGTGTCTTGTGGGACTGGAAGCCTTGCTTGGATGGGAAGGGACAGAACCTCTTGCCTCAGAGGAAATGTTGGGGCCTAGCTGGTCTTTGTGAAGACCCAAGAACGGGGAAAGGACGCAACAAAAGTATTTCTGAACATTCATTTCTAGCATTGAGCGAGTGAAAAGAGGATCAGTTCTAGCTCAGAAAAAGTTGCGGCCCCTCTGAATGTTATTTGTAGAGAGGAGAGTTGTCAGCTCCCAGGTGCCACCTGCTACAGTTGATCTCTAGACAATCAAAATCAGTTCCCCTGGAGAAGACAGCTGCTTTGGAGGGTGGACTCTATGGCATTATACCTGCTGAGGTCCCTGCCCTCCACAGGTTCCACTCCCCAAATCTCCCAAGTATTTCCCAGTCTACGGCAGGCAACTCTAGTAGAGAGGGGAGAGGTAGGGGCAGAGACTTTGCTGGCCAAGGAAATGTTATTATTGAAAAGGACAATCCACTATGTATCATTGCTGCCCTGTGCCATCCACCCCCTCTCTCCTTGAATGGGGGGGAAGTGTTTTGGCATGATCCCAGCATGGGGGGGGTATTTGTGGTGTGTTTTTGTCAACAAAAACTAAAAAAAAATAATAATTCACAGGGCAATATCCCACTGAGTATGGAATAAAACAGATTTAGTTTTTGTCCCCTTTTCTTTCTCTAGGGTTGGTCGCCGGCCAGTGCTCCTCTTCTCTGTCCTATTCATTTTGATATTTGGACTGTCCGTGGCCCTCTCCGTGAATGTGACAATGTTCAGCACACTCAGGTTTTTTGAAGGGTTTTGCCTGGCTGGAATAATCCTTTCACTGTATGCACTGCGTGAGTATTGCCTTCAGAAATTATTCTAGCTTCGCGTTGCCAAAAAAGCATACACCGTGATCATTTATTGTTGAATATATTTTGGTATGTGAGGCAACCCCCCCCTCCCAATCACTTGCTAATCGTGTATGCATTTTATTGCTCATGTCTCTTGTGTCATATTATTGAAAAAATAATTAGGCTTGTCTGTCCAGGTGACGTGTTGTCTTCTCTCAAACTGAGTCTGAAAAGGAAGTCAGAACGATGAGGGCGTTTGTTCTTGTGGTGTCTTTTTAATTTCTACCTCTAGAATGTCAATTTGGGGCCCTTATGGCCACCATCCAGAGGGCACTGTTGTGTGGAGGGAAGAGGGCATTGAACCCTTTTGTCTACCATTTCCCTGATGCAAATTGCCCCTGACTAGAGCTATTATTTCCCCTGCAGGGGGGAGCATGAACTAGAATTACCAGCTCCCAGGTGGGACCTGGGGTTCTTCTGGAGTTATACCGGATCTCCACATTATAGGGATCAGTTCCTTTGGAAAAAGGTCCACTTTGGATGGTAAACTCTATGACATCATATCCTGGCTGAGCTCCCTCCTTTCCCCAAACTCCATCCCTCCCAGGGCACACCACCACCACCAATCTCAAGGAATTTCCAAAGCCAGAGTTCGCAACCCTAAAGTATACAGAGGCTGGATACCTATATATTTTCCTCTACATGGCAGATTGCATCTGTGGGAGAAGGTGCAGGAATGTAATTTACATCAAGAAAATGGTGCGGGGGGGGGACAATTCCAGTCCAAATTGGGGGCTCCTTTTGGCTGCTGTAGATGCTTTTAAAACATCTCCAGTACTGCATCTGGCATTGCCCAAAACTGTCAATGGCTTGCAAGGTCCATATGCTTTAACATGAAATCATAACAGACGTGATCCCATCCTTGTATAGTTTTACTTTTGCATTATAAACAATCAGGGGTCATTTCGTAGAAAAAGCGGTGCAGGAGCTCATTAGCATAACTCATTAGCATAACTTATTTGCATACGCCACACCCCCTGACATCACCAGAAGTGTGTCAGATGGCAACACCCACCACTCAGGCTCCACTGGACTGTTTTGGATTGCTAGCTATTGGGGGGGGGCGTGCAGATCTGTCCTCGCAGAGGAGGGAGAGCTTGTACCTAAATAAAGCTTGGTCTTAAAGGGGCCATTGGACGGTTTTGGACCGGGGGGGGCCTCCGCAACTTCCCTGGCTGCTTCTTGCTCTGACTGAGGGCTGCTGGGAGCAGGGGGTGGGGCTTGTTGCATGTGTCCGCCCCCTGGGCTCTTTACTGCCAGAGCTCTGCTCCTGTGTGTTCCTGCAGGAAATGACCCCTGTAAACAATAATATTTGACTCAAGAGCAGATTCTTAGTACATTAAGAATTGTTGTGAAATCCAACTGTAGTTTTCTAATTATGATTAAATCAGGTTCCACTGGATCTCAGTAGCTAATTAAAATGTAAGTTTTCAAGAGTAGAAATGTTTAGAAGATACTTCCTGTTGCACAAAGGCTTCTTTGCCCTTGACCTGGAGACTTGTTCCACATTTCAACAAAATAACTGCATTTCTAGCCTGAGCGCTAGAAGCCAGACAGACTGGGTTGAGTACAAGGCAATGAAAAATAACTACTTTGGTATTCTATCCTGCCATGGATTTGGACTGGCAGAAAGTAATGTGGAAATGAAAGGCAATAGAAACGAGTTCACTGGGGTTGGGGGAGACTCCTGAAAAACTTGGGGATTCCCATTCTAGAAGGTTAGTTATTATCCCACTGTATTGTGTGTTTGCGCCCAGGCATCCTCTTGGCTATCAGGAAATAATTTTTTGAAGGAAGGAGGATAGGATGCTCAGGAACACCACTGAAATTCCCATCTCTGTCACTTCATTTTCCTGTCTTGGGGAGAGACTGCAGCTTAGTGGAAGAGCCTCTGCTTTTCACGCAGAAGGTTCCAGGTTCAGTCTTCAGTTAACAAGACCAGGCAGTAGATGATATGAAAGACCTCTGCCTGAGACCCCAGAGAGCCTCTGCCAGTAGGGTTGCCAACTCTGGACTGGGAAATACCTGGAGATTCTGGGTAGGGAGCCTGGGGAGGGTGGGGTTTGGGAAGGGGAGGGGCCCCAGCAGGGTACAATGTCACAGAGTCCACCCTCCAAAGCAGCCATTTTCTCCAGGGGGGACTGATCTCTGTTGCCTGGAAATCAGTTGTAATAGTGGGAGATCTCCACGCCCCACGTGGAAGTTGGCAACCATAGCTGCCAGTCTGAGTAGATGCTGAAATCAATGGACTGATGGTCTGATTCAGTGTAAGGCAGCTTCATGTGTATTCATATGGATGCATACCCAGAGAAGGGTAGACTGTTTAAATGGATGCAAAATATGTTGTGTGAATCAGTTGTAGCAATGCAAAATTCATTTGCCCTTTTAGCAAATCTGCCAATTTATAAGTTACAAATGTATCATAAATACCCAACAAAACCTAAAACAGAAATCTCACGGGTCGCTTAACAGCCTCATTAAACCAGCAACATGAAATCATTTCTAAGCATACTGCTTAATAGATAATAACCACAAATAGTGGGTTGGATCTTCAGTATCTGTTGAACCGCAAATAAGCATTGGCCAGGATCCAAAGAGCTGTGCAACTGATTCTGCTTGCCCGAGGGGTTTGCACTTGTGTTTCTTGAATGGTAGCACATGGCAAGGGATTTTGTGTGTGTGTGTTTTGGAAAGAAGAGTTTCAAAATCTTCACTGAAGTGACATGGGGATTTCAAACATCCCCCTGAGCAAGTTTTAGGCCTTTGGAACCTCTAACGCAGGTCTTTGGAGCCCGACAGTTCTCTGCCCAGTGTTCTACCTTCTGCGATTGCAATTTCGTAGTCTGAAAATATACCTAAGATGAAACTCTCCAGGTTTCAGGATTGCCAAGTTCAGTCAGTTAATGCTCACTTTCAGACTTCTCTTCCAAAGTTCCAGGTCCAGAAAATATTTGGAGAAGTATGCTATCGATGGGTTGGTTTGTATCACTGCGTCTTTAATTCTCTGAAGAGGAGTGCTGTAGCAGCAGTTGGGTTCTTGCTGAGCAGCTCAGACTGAGACATACCATGATGTTGTTGTGGCTCGTAAATCAACATTCATAATCATATGTGTGTGTTTTTATTGGTAGTACACTACAGCAATCCCATGTTTGCCACCAAGGGTCTGGCTGATGGGTTGCCTTAGGCAGCCCAGTTCCCTAATGAGACTGCCCGTGTGATGCATGTCTGGGTTGCGTCCACACTGTACAACTTTAGGGGGAGACAGGGTAAAACACATAGTTGCCCTGAGAAACGTTACAGCTTTGCCATAACTGCCTGAGAAAATATCCTAAAGAAGAGAGTGTGATGCAATGCTTAGAACAGAGGACCCCAATCTTGTTGAGCCTGCAGACACATTTGAATTTTAAGAAAGAGGAGTGGGCACCACCACAAAATGGCTGCCATGGGACACTGAAGCTACGGTTGCCGCCAGTCCCCAGCTCCTGGCGGGGGTTCCCCTGGTTTTGGGGCCTTCTGCCTGCCGCCAGCCATTTGACTGGCAGAGGGAAACCCTGCCCGTCCCCAACGCGATGATGTCATCCAGAAGTGATGTCATCAAGTTGGGTGTGAGCATGGCGATGCTCTGGTTTGAGGGCAACACTCTATGGTTTGAAGCCAGTTTTACCATAGAATTTTTCCCCAAACCAGAGTGTCGCCACACAACATCCCCGATGTGATGATGTCCCTTCCGGGTGATGTCATTGCATCGGGGCATCCTAGGAACACCCTTCAAATCCCCCTGCTAGCATGATGAGGGGACCTGGCAACCCTAACTGAAGCTGTCCATGAAAGTTGGGAGGTTGCAAGCCAAACATCCTGCTATAATGGAGGTAGCTATTTCTTAATGGGTGCTCCCTGCTAAGATGGTGCAATTCATGGTCAATCACTGGGCAGAATGTTTTTAAAAAATTAAAATTCTGAAGCAATCAGCAAAATCAGTTTCTTGTCAAGAACAACAAAGCCTGCCCAAGCATTCCAGTCTTCTCTTTGACACAAATGAACAGGAGGAATTATTACTAAGTGTTTGTGGGATTGGTTTTAAATGTATTGATTGTGAATGCATTGGTGCCAAAATGGGAGGAAATACAAAGTGGGAAGCTACAGGGCTTAGTCTTTCCCCTTCTGTTTCTCTTGTCTCTCGCTAAATTATTGGGAGCTTTTTTGAATGGCCACATTGGAGTCGTTGCTGTTTATGGGAGGAAATACAAAGTGGGAAGCTACAGGGCTTAGTCTTTCCCCTTCTGTTTCTCTTGTCTCTCGCTAAATTATTGGGAGCTTTTTTGAATGGCCACATTGGAGTCGTTGCTGTTTTAGCTTTTGATGTTGATGGCTAGCACAGGAATAGAGAAATGGCACAAATCCTTTAAAAAAAAAATCCCCTGAAAACAGGGTAGCTTTATTAAATTTTGTTACACCTACGTGACTACAAAAAGGAAAAAAAGGGAAAAGGAGAAAAAAGGGAGGGGGGGGAATAACAAACTAAAATAACAAACCCCGGGATACAGACAGTACAAAAGAAAAAGAACCCACACTATGACTAAGAACCCAAGAAAGGAAGGTCATTAACAGTTAGTATACAGTTAGTCATAAAAATTAAAGCTTTCGTTTAAGTCAATGAATTAGGGAGATTAATGAGTCCATTTTAGTAAATGTCTAATTTCTTCTCAGTATGCACAAAGACTTCATCCAGTTCGTTCATAAATCTTTTAGATCATAAGAGCTACTTGGCAACTCTTAGCCGCAAATCATATGCCTCTCTGGCCGTGCCTCCTTCTGCTCCCATTAGGTCTCTGTCCGTCTCGTCCAGGCTGGCTGCTTGGCCTCCACCGTCTTGCTGCTCTTTCTCTTTCGATCCGAAAAACCGCTTCAACATTCTTCCGCTTTGAACACCGAGTCGATTTTTTCTCTTTTGT